>NC_092576.1:38968610-39241110 GCF_037975245.1 Apostichopus japonicus
CATCACCATCACCATCACCATCACCATCACCACCATCATCATCATCATCATCATCACCACCAATCACCATATGATTCCATGATCATCACCATCACAACCAACATCATCACCACAACCACCGTCAATATAACTATCAAAACCATCATCAACACCATCATCCACACAATCACAATCATCAACACAGTATTGGTCACAATCATCATCATCACCACCAACACAACTAGCACCACCATCACCATCAATACTAACATCATCACCATCATCACCATCCTCACCATCATCATAATCATTATCACCATCACCACAATCATCGCCATTCACCATCATTGCCATTACTACCATCACAATCACAATAACAACCACCACCACCATCATTATCACCATCGTCGTTCTGGTCATTTGTGTGACCACCATAACCATAATAAAAACTTTTACCATCGTGATCACCAGCACCATCGCCGTCATCATCATCACCATATGATCCAAAAATCATCATTATATGATTCCACAATCATCATGATTATTAACATCACCATCAACATCACTACCAACATAAACATCATTACCGTCACCATCATCATTACCGTCATCATTATGATCACCAACACCATCACCATCGTTATCACCATCACCATCACCACCGCCACCACCACCACCATCACCATCACCATCACCATCATCATCACCATCATCAACATTATGAGACCATCATCACCAATTTTTCTTATCATATTTCCATCTTTACCACAATATTCATTACAATCACCGTTCCATCATCATCACCACCATTGTGTCCCTTTTGTTTTCCTTTCTTCTTGATCTATTTCTTTCATTGTGTTACGAGGGCCCATTGTAGCCTAACGCTAGTTACTGCTAGTGAGAAACCTAATGTTATTATATAGAAAGTCTTTAAAATTGCCTACGTGATAAATCAGTATTTGAGAAATTAGGTCGGGTTACCGTGTCAGAATGTTATAATACACGATTGTTCTGGTATATTCCTTATGATGACACGCTGGTCTAGGGTTAACGTCGGTTTACGTGGAATCGCGTGTAAGCTGTGCACGGCATCTTTGTGGATTCTCTGGAACGTACGCGAGATATGCAAAGGACTTCCAAGAATAGAGAAACTGGGTCAGGTGTATCGAGAAAGATCTAGATGATTCTTGACATGGCGAATCGTATAAAAGCCCGCCCAGATCGGAGAGTTTCTCAGTTTCTGAACGAATACAAGCGACGACACTTATTATACCATTCTACTATATATCGTCAGTGCTCAACTGCCAGTAGTTTCTGAAGGATTGAGATATCGATAACAAGATTGATTCTACACTTCCATTCAGAAGTTTGAAGAGGACTTTACTGTGATACTACAGTTTTCAGTCGTTATTGCGGAGAAGGTGAAGAATTTCTGTCTCCGTTGAGGAAGTTCGTTACGCCAGGAGTTGGTGGCTATAAAGCTGATTTTGGACTGACTCTGGTAATATTTAGTCGGCGAGAAGTTCGACTTGTGCTTCACTCTATTGTGGCTGGAAGTCCGTCTTCTATTTTGGAGCATCGCCGGAAAGAAGGTGACTGCTGTTTCTGGGATCGCGAGAAACTTCGTCGAGGACCAGTGAACTTCGCGGTACAACGGACCGAGAATCGTCGTCATCAAGGTCGTGGCCGCTGAGGGATATCGCCGTTGGAAAAGACCAGCGTGTTTTAAAGTGTATCCTATCTTGTTAAGTTTGTGAGTAATTTTCTATATATTTGTAATTACCACTTGTTGTTGTTGGTTCGAAATCCATTGTTCAATATAGTTTACGTTCTCATTTAAAATCTCTAGACTTGACAATTTGTCTGTGTTCCTTACGGAAACGAACCCAGGCTTGTGTCTCGTTAAAAATTAGTTATCGAGACCTCTCGCATTCCAACGTAACAATTGCCTTATCTTTTCTATCTTTTTTATCCATGACTTTCCAAAAAGTAAAAGGAAAGAAAAACTGTAAACATATTCTACTTCAAAAAACTGCACACATCACGAAGGCCTACTAACGATTTTAAAACCAGACAGTGTCTAGACGTTTCCATGGCAACCTCGAGGTACTTGTTTGTCAGTAAATTCCAGGTGTTTTTATTAAGGACGCGCCGTCTGTTACATTGAATACAACTTCTTTCATTGTTTTGTTCAATTATTTGATTGACAGGTGTCGAACAAAAGAAAAGGTTTAAACTATTGAAAGTGTCAGTACAGTCAGTGTACATCTTTAGCAAGAAAAATAAATGATGAATTAAGTTCAACAGAATTTTAGGAGAAAATAATGTGTACTGTCTGAGTAGAAAAGAGAAGAAATGGTTAACGTACAGATATATGATATAAATGTGTACAGTATTAGATATATATGACACGGCTAAATTTTGCAACTGGAAATTTGGTAAAAACACAATGTACAGTATATAGAGATTAAGGAAGAGTCATAGGCCTTGTAGGATTGGGAAGGGGAGGGTGTGTGTGGGGGGGGGAGGGGTGGCGGGGGGTAGTGAGCAGAATACTGCAACGTTAGAAACGATCTACAGTAAAATCGTCTTAAGGAAATTGTGTAAGTCGTCCGGCAAATTGTAGGGGGTAGATTAGGGAAGCTTATGTTATCTAACATATAGTATGTGAATGGATGAAGGAAATTACGTTAATTTTTATCACTGTTTGTTTTCTACTTAAACATCACTGTGCATTAGTTATCAGTTAATTCATATATTAATTATGAAGAGAAAGAATCCTGATAAAACTTTGAGCATTTTTCCCCTTTCCTTTATATCTCATTTCATTTTTTGGGGTTAATCTATATGATCGAAGTTTGTACATATTTACTTTGGGTTCCTTTTGGCCAACAAATATATATATATATATATATATATATATATATATATAGTTTTGCAGTAATGATGCCTCATTTATTGATATAATTATATCCTATGTTTATCATTATTATTATTTCAATGAGATATATTATTTTTAAGTGTTAGCTAGGGCCTCATATCTCTTTATTTAAACAAATGTTATTCTTCTGAAGAATTCATAGGTCAAATCTATGTGTTTCTGTCTCATTTTGTCTCTATTTTACTCTCCTATTACTCATATTCCTTACCTGATGACTGTTCTTTCATTGTTAGTTTATTTCTTCATCCAATTTCTTATTCATTTGTTTTGTTTACTTCTACAATTATCTAAACCCATCAATATAAACCTTCAATAATTATTAAATATAATTATGTTAATAATGTCTATCTTGTTCACGTCATTAACATTACTTAGTTATTTTATCAATTATTTACATATTTATTAATTATTCTTACTGCAGTGTCTTTAATCTTTGAGAGTGTTGAACATAGTTTAATATTCCATTAACTTCATGTTTATTCATTTCTCTCCCTTGCTCTGTCTGTATGAACATAACCTCTATTGATGTTATGAATGGTAGAGAGAGACCAGAGTAGAGGATAATGTTCCCATCTTCATCAATCTTACTAAAGGACCAGTTTAGATTCACACAGAATATGGGAATCTGAAGAAAGGAAATTATAAATAGAATTAATTCATCATGTTTGTTTACAGGATAAAGATTAATACAATTATAATTAATTAAGGAATATTAGCTTTGCTTTAGGGTGGGTGAGCATGGAAACTGCTAATATACACATATATTAAATGTAATTTGTGTTTATGGGGTAGAAGGAAATCTGCAAAAAGAAAATTATCCTGATGTTTGTTTACAGTATAAATATTTGAAAATAATAACATTATAATTAATTTAGGAATATTAACTTCATTATTGTTTAAATTCATATTAACCAAATGATAGTTTGTTTATTTTAATCATATTTTGTTATTGTTTTGTTGATTATTTAATAATTAGTAGTTTGAATTTGTTATTAAAAGGGTAATGTTATTTCTAAAGTTTGTTTAATCTTCGTTTAATTTTAGTTTTATTAAGTGACATTTTAGTGTGGGTATTAGAAGGGTGCCTTAGTACGGGGAGGGCGTGGATATGGTTTACCCTCGTGAATGTTATGTTGTTATTGTCAAAGCGTGTGTAAGAGGTGATAGACGTGGTAGGGATAATTAGAGGTGCTTTAAGTATAGGGGAGCATGTAGACCGCTCATACATATTAAATGTTACTTGTGTTTTAATGGGAGGTGGAAGTCGGAAGAAAGGAATATAATAAATATAATTTATTTATAATTAATATAACTATAAATGTATATATAAAATATATAATATTTAATAAATATAAGTTGGACTGTATGCAGGGTTACTGTTTAGTAAATACAAGTTGAGTGACACTTTCATGGCCAAGGGGGGGGGGGGGAGCAATTGGTTTCTATTCTTGTAAATATATTGATTTGTTTATCTTGAAAGTCTTATTTTATTTATTTTACAAAGAAATTGTACCATATTAATGATTGGGAAAGAATGCTTTGTGTTTAATCTTAGTTAATCATAGCCACAAATTCAGTTAGAGGTTTAAACTGTACCCCATGACTGGAGGGCATGGAGTGGAGTGATATGTGTGATTGAGGTTTTAGCTAAAGGTTATATGAAGGTTAATAGTTTACTGTTCAGAGGAAGGTGATTTGTGATATTGACTCATTATTTAAAGACATACAATTAGAGGGAGAAACAGGGATAGATATGAATAGTTGTTATTATTTTTATATTAGTTGAATGTTTATGTTGAGCCTTGATTGTATTCTTTGTTTATAGACAAAATTCGATATTAATCAAGGGTAAACATTTTTAATTATGTTATCTTCCTCCACAATGAGGTGGTCGGGAGAGATTATGTAATATTATATTTCTACAAGTTCCGTACTCACGTGACCCATTGACGGTGTACTTACATTATGACTGGACGCTTTCAGCAGGAGCTCTATGGCTGACCTCTGTACTGACACACTGTCTTTGTTACCGATGGCTACTATTTGTGAGCACAGCTCTGTAATAGTTTGAACGTCATCAGCCTATAAAACAATAGAAACGTTTTAACATTAACAGATGATAAATGATAAGGTATAGAATGATAATTATTGATGAAAATACTATTATATGATCAAGTGCCACTTTACTAGTCATTACAATAATAACTAATATCAATGAAGATTCCTGTTCTGTGTAATGAGGCATGGTGGTTTTAATATGTATGGGCGCACTGTACGGTACATACAGAACTTGTGTAAGGACCCAACTCCTGAAATCCGATAAGTCAAAACACTATCATGCCATATATAGGCATGGTGACCAGTCGTCTTGTACGGGTTGAATAAATTAGTGCAAGTATAAACGATTGATATTTAATCGTACGTTATTGTCCATGGAAGATATTAGAGAAAAAAAGAAAAAAGGTTATACATAAAAGTTTAAGAAAAGAATAAACAGCAAGATACACCGTATTATTTTACCTCCCCTGTTCACAGACCAACTCAGCCCCCCCCCCCCCTCCCACATGCACACAAACACACGCAAACACAACCGATCCAGACAAATTTAATTCAAACAGAACCAAAGTCTAACCAACATAGAATAATAATGAGTTATGAAAAATATATATATGATCAAGACCCACATTACTAATCCTTACTAACTAATATATATGAAGATTCCTGTAGTGTGTGATGAAGCACGATGTATGTAACCTGTATGGGCGCGCTGTACAGTACACACAGAACTTGTGTAAGGACCTAACTCCTGAAATCAGATAAGTCAAAACACTATCATGCCTTATAAAGTCGCCTTGTACGGGATGAATAACTAAGTGCACGTATAAACAATTAATATTTAATAGTACGTCCATGGAAGACTTTAGAAAAAAAAAACAGAAAGGTTATACATAAAAGTTTAAGGAAACAATAAACAGTAAGATGCTCCTTATTTCTACCTCCCTAGTTCACAGACCCCCTTCTCAGCCATCCCCTTCTCCCCATGCACACAAACACACGCAAACACAACCCATCCAGACAAATTTGAATTCAAACAGAACAAAGTTTAGCAAACCTTCTTCCATCGACCGGATTGGAGATCAAGATAGCAGGCATTACTCGGCCACAAAACTGAAAAACAAAATAAAACGAAATCATTCTTTCAATATAGTTACCGTTTCAATTGTACGTAAGTGATAGCGTTGACCACACACTGCACATATTATCAAGGCTAAATACTAAAAAGAGGCGTTCTTTTTATGGGCAATTTGACCATCCAGCCATTGGAGGATGACGACATCGCTGAATCTGAAAACGATTCGGACGATGAAATCCTGATATGGTAAGCACCACTGTATGTATTGTGTATACATGTACTGTAGTAGCGCAATAGGCCTATATGACTCATCGTTACGCTTGACTACCATTGTATTACATAATACATGTAGGTCAAGTACTTTGGAGGGAGGGGGAGGGGTATAAGGGGGGAGGGGTTGGCAACCAGGTAGTAGATATGATTGAGGGGAGGGGAATGAACTGTTTTTTTTAAGTTTGAATAAGAAATTTCAAAAGTCAAAGCAATTTGTTTCCCTTTTTTGTGTATTGTTTGTACACATTTTGTAATTATTTGCATACTAATTAGCCTTTTATTAGACCCTTGCTCCAGTTACAGCAACAACTGAGGTGCCAAATATGATGTGGATGAACAACAGCCTATACTTATCACTCCAGAAGAGCCCCTGACCAGCATGGAGAACATAACTTTGATATGTAACCCTAAATTTGGTAGCCTGTAAAATAAATAATTTATTCGCGAATGAAAATTTAACAAATCATCAAAAAATCAGTCATATTCCTCGTATTCAAACATCAAATTATATTTTGCTTATAAAATAACATGTCTTGAACTCATCAAACTATCAAAAGTCCAGCAGATTTCATCGAAATAATTTCAAATGGGCAAAGGAAAGTACAGTGTATGTATCATAACCTCATTTGCATATTTACATATCCAATTAGCTCAACTATAAAAAAAAAATTATAAGAATTAAAACCTCATTTCAATACCAATCTGTCAATACTTGGGTCCCTATTTACAAAATGAACAGATTTTAAGTAATTACAATGTGTAAATATTTTCCCCATTGAACAATGATATTACGTGGAAATAGGGACATAAGGAGTTAAAGTACATTTATTAACTTAACCGAAGCTATGTATTTAAGACTCTCGATAAATTAAAACTAAGCTACCTATTTTTTTTTTTTTTAAATAGATTTGATATAAATTTAACCATTTTTACCTGCAGGATTTTTATATAGGATCACACTGGCCTACCATCACTATGACATTCGCTGAACATTCCCTCACAGCAATAAACTAAACTAATCTTACATTGTAACAAAATGGAATTGTTTTCAAATATTCTAAATAAAATATGATGTATCAGCATTGTTGCCGTAAAGCTAAATAATTAGTTACAAAATGAAAGAAAAGATCCAATATTAGCTGAATGGCAGTAAATATTTATTTGCTATTTTAAACTTGGATTTTGCTTGTTTGCTTATTGTTTCCAGTCTAGTATATTACTGACGTAGATGGTGGAATATCACTAATTATGATGTCAATTATATCATCTCACAAACCCTGTTTAATTGTTGCATTCCCACAATATTATCACTATCACTAGTAGCGTCATAGTAGTCATCTCATTAATAATAACATTCATGTACACCCATTCTGTTATTTATATACTTATGGTGTAAGTCTGTCATACCTTGAATCAACGTCTGATATTAGGGAGTTTGTTTGAACAATGCAATACAAATACATCAATTTGTAATGTTTTATCAACAACATATGATCGCCACAGCACAGTAGAGTAGTTTAATATCATTGTGGTATAACAAACTGTGTTTGTTACATTACACAGTCTGTAATGTAACCAGTATACATGATATTGTAACATACTGTAGTGTTAGCCATACCTTGTATAGTAACATACTGTAGCATTAGCCATACCTTGTAATGTAACATACTGTGATGTTAGCCATATCTTGTATTGTAACATACTGTAGTGTTAGCCAGGCCTTGTATTGTAACATACTGTAGTGTTAGCCATACCTTGTATTGTAACATACTGTAGTGTTAGCCATACCTTGTAATGTAACATACTGTAGTGTAAGCAATACCTTTTATTGTAACATAGTGTAGTGTTAGCCATACCTTGTAACGTAACATACTGTGATGTTAGCCATACCTTGTATTGTAACATACTGTAGTGTTAGCCATACCTTGTATTGTAACATACTGTAGTGTTAGCCATACCTTGTATTGTAACATACTGTAGTGTTAGCCATACCTTGTATTGTAACATACTGTAGTGTTAGCCATACCTTGTATTGTAACATACTGTACTGTAGTGTACCTTTTTATTGTAACATAGTGTAGTGTTAGCCATACCTTGTATTGTAACAAACTGTAGTGTTAGCCATACCTTGTATTGTAACACACTGTCGTGTTATCCATACCTTGTATTGTAACATATTGTAGTGTTAGCCATACCTTGTACATTCTGTAACATACTGTAGTGTCAGCCATACCTTGTATTGTAACACACTGTAGTGTTAGCCATACCTTGTATTGTAACATATTGTAGTTTTAGCCATACCTTCACCTTGTATTGCAACATACTGTAGTGTTAGCCAGACCTTGTATTGTAACATATTGTAGTGTTAGCCATACCTTTTACACACATAACCATACCTTGTACATTCCGTCTTTTTAATTTTTCTGGGATTTTCTCTGGTCTGATTGATGTAGGTAGTGTGCAGTTAAGAAACCTGTGATATAAAAATAAATATATCAAATGATCGCGTGTTTCTCGTTAAATACTAACAAACAGCTGACCTTATTATAGCCAGGTAACCTACTGAAAAACAGGGAATACCTCATTAATTGTATCAACAAAATGCAAATATTTGCAATTAAGATAACAGAGTTGTATTGAATATACCAACGTATAAAATTCAAAATTATAATTACTTTATTTAAATGCTTGCACGGAATGGCACCTTCTTACCTGTCTGAGTTGATCACACCTCGAGTACCGAAACGTACCTTTCGCCCTAAGCCTACTATACTCCTGTTCTACCCAGCACGAATAACAAGAAGGATTTTTCATCTTGTAATTGCCTTTAAAGGTTGTTGGGAAATGTAATGTATGTAATGTGTAAAGAAAAAAAGAAACAACCAGTTGTCTATATTTCTCTTATTTTCACTCATATTTGGTCTAATTTATGCCATGATTTGAATTGAAAATAGGCGTGGTTTGTCATAATATATATTTCGCGATATCTGTTCGAAAAATTTACTGCACTTCACTCATACCTATCTCTATTCTAAAATACACTCTCAAATCAGCCTAGCTTACAAAACATTTTGCGGAAATCCAAGCATTGTTATACAAGGACAATCTCGTATCGCAACAGTCTTACTGGAAGTTCAATCCCCCCCCCCCCCCGGCCGCGATAAAAAATATTTACAAAATAATGCTTTATAAACAAGTTTATCTTATTGATTGCATTCAGATGACCTTAAACTTCCAATTTACCCAGCCAAACCAACCTGTTCCTGTATGACGGCATCTTTGATGCTATTTGTTGTCTATTACCTTTTGTCGGTTCCTTTGAATACAGGATTAAATAATTGAATAATTTATTAAATCTTTTGTAATTATAAAAACTTTCTTCTACTCATATTCATTCTATCTTGTAAGTTACTCACCAAAGTTTCCTGAATTTCTCAGACGGCAGTACATAGTTCAATAATCCTACAATATCTTCCTCTGTAAGTTCTGATTTGTAGTTAATGTCTGCATTCACGCATAACTTTACCAGTGATGAGAGGCTTGGTAGAGCAATACCAGACGGGAGGATGATGGTATTGTTGTCAACCTTACTGAAGGACCACTGCAGCTGTAGTCCAGATATTGGTATCTGAAGAAAGATTAATAAAATAATAAAATGTAGTTTAGCGGCATGAGCTCATTGACAGTAAATATTATTGAACGTACAGTTTACGCTATTAACAGAATAAAATTGATATAAATTCAAACAAAAGCAATACTAATGCCCCGGTCCCTCTCCAAAATGAAAACGAAGAATTATTTTTGAAAAATAAAACTGCAAAATGACAAATAAATAAATGAACAATATGAAAAACAGAGTTGAACTCACTACCGATGTGTGTAGTTACCGCGAGTACGTAGGCTAGTTAAATTTGGTTCCGACTATAAGGAAAACAAAATGCTTTCCCCATTAAAATATAGCAATAGCCTCGAGTATAAATTTATACAAGTGATTGCAGATCTCGAGTTAAATAATTTAGGCTAAGGTATTGTCAATCTGCCCTTTAACCACCACTCCCCCCATCCTCACCCCTCTTCCGCCCTACCAGATAGACTAACTCGACAGAACACCACATGTGCCAGTTGGGTGATAACAATATACATGATAGTAAAACCCATTCGCTATACCTAACAACTGGTATCAATGATTTGTAGCAAGTAAATTTAAACAGGCGCTTTAACATTTTCTTCATCAAAGCTTGGTCTTCAAACACAAACTTATTTGTACCAGTCTTGAAAATAACATGCTAAGAAATAAATTACAAAATTGTAAAAAAAACAAACAAGAGCATCAATGATGCAGTATCTCAATACTGGAAGTTTTAATTTTGATTCCTAATTTCAAATCTTTGCTCTGTCTCTACAATTATCAATATCAATCATGGTACAACAAATATATAACTTGCATTTTTGCTACTTTGCCATGAATAGTCTCTGCAGGTTACACTTTATCCTGCTAGTCTTGCCTTTAGCGCTTATTGCCTGTTAGTCGAAAGAACGACGTTGCAAGGTTTAGTAATGTCATAGAATATTTAAGAACTTGTTTTTCATGTGGTATCCTTCATCTTAGGTCAGTCTCTGTTGGACTTTTTGGTCATATAGTTTGATGTCAATGACAACAGCCAAATTAGAAGAGGCAAACAACTCGACCATATTCTTGATGCCTGCCTTGAGAGCTAGGCCTATTGACCTACTGTATGTTAATGTAGACTGTAGTGGTGACTACCATCAAAACTGTGTCCACTTCTAGATATCAAAACAACCCACGTTTTTCCATCTCAATTTTTCGGACATGAAGATTTCATGGATTTATGACTTGGAAAAAATAATGTAAAAGAAGATTACAAGTTTTTATATGCAAGTGATGGGTGGCCTCCTCTTCCCCTAATAGCCACCTCAGTTCCTCTCCATTTTGTTATTTTATTTTAATTCTTTGTACATTTGATGTCAAACATTACAGGTTCAAAAGAAAGCTAAACATACTTCTTATAA
Source organism: Apostichopus japonicus (assembly GCF_037975245.1). Taxonomy (NCBI): domain Eukaryota; kingdom Metazoa; phylum Echinodermata; class Holothuroidea; order Aspidochirotida; family Stichopodidae; genus Apostichopus; species Apostichopus japonicus. The sequence continues at coordinate 38,979,968 of NC_092576.1, forward strand.
CCTTATACATCTTAGGCCTATATCCTTATAAATAAAACATAACCTTATACAATTTTTATTGTCTTATCAAAGTTGTGATGCTATGGCCGGCTCCTCTTTTATACGTACCCATCAAACAAACTTACCCTGGTCCTTCCTAGGAAAAGCTGTCTGAACACCAGTACAATGCTAATGTGGCTATCACTGAAAGCCTAATAGGCCTAGTGGCCTATATATATATGGGTCATTCCATATCAAATCACCAGATTTTGGGGTATGTTGTAGTTCGACATTTTTGAAAAATTCCCAAATTTATTGCATGAGTGGACCACCATAAAATAAGCATATTCTGAAAATTTCAGTTGCATTGCTTTACAATTGGCCGATTTAAAATTCTTTGAAATTCCACAATTTGTCGCCACCATGGCAATTTGGCATTTTCTTGACTTTTGAGGTCCCATTTCTCAGCAATTACACATTCTACTACCTTTCTATTACAGATGCCTATAGAGTCTAACCCATAGAACAGGAAAATAAAAAATTAGGCTACAAAAATATTGTCTTGTGGAGTTAGGTCAACTTAAAAGTGTCAAAATATTTAATTTTTGTACTTTTCACTAAAAAATGTGCTATTTTTAGTGATGAATTGCTCCTAAACCATTGCCAAGGCAAAACACCCTCCTGAAATTTTTTGTACAAACAGGGTGGTACTATATCTCTTCCAGAAAAAATTATCATTTTTTTTTAATTTGACGCGTTTTGAGTTATTGGCCGTCAAAAACGACCTCTTTTGTACATCGGAGCAACTTAACAACTTCATAAATTAATATTGAGAACAGCTAGAACCCTGAAATTTCTTAATGTGTAAGAACTTTATACTTATTAATAAAGTATAAACCCTGACACCTCTAACATGGTTACTTTGGTAAAAAATTGGCATCAAAACCCCTACCTCATGCTGAATCGCAGCATGAAATAGCAACTTTAGAGTTGCACAACTTGCAAACATAGTCTAGGAAAGCATTGTAATCATTATTTTGTAATATTTGTACTAGACATAATAACCTCTGAAAGAATCAAGTACCCTGAAGCAATGGTTTAGGAGCAATTCATCACTAAAAATAGCACATTTTTTAGTGAAAAGTACAAAAATCAAATATTTTGACACTTTTAAGTTGACCTAACTCCACAAGAAAATATTTTTGTAGCCTAATTTTTTTATTTTCCTGTTCTATGGGATAGACTCTTTAGGCATCTGTATTAGAAAGGTAGTAGAATGTTCAATTGCTGCGAAATGAGACCTCAAAAGTCAAGAAAATGCCAAAATGCCATGGTGGCGACAAATTGTGGAATTTCAAAGTGTGATAAATCGGCCAATTGTAAAGCAATGCAACTGAAATTTTCAGAATATGCTTATTTTATGGTGGTCCAATCATACAATAAATTTGGGGATTTTTGGAAAGGGTGCAGCAACAGCCATCCGTGATTTGACACGGAATGACCCATATATATATATTTTTTTTTAAATTGCACTAGGCCTACAGTAAATAGCCTTCAGAAATACAAGAATGTGTATACGTAATTATACAAAATACATGAAGGGCAATCAAACAAACTTATCATGGCCCTTGCTCTGAAAAGCTACCTGAACACCATTATAGTGTTCAACCGATTATGCATAACAGAAAATACCGATTACTGATTATTTTTTTATAATCGTACCGATTCCGATTATTTGAAAATGAGAAAATATCCCGTTTATACGAAATCGGCAATAAAGTTTGACAGAAACAATTATTGTTGTGATTTTCCCCAGTTTCCTTTTGCTTCGTTGTTATACAAGGCTCTAAGGTACCATTTTGTATGTACCAAATTACCTCTGGAGTTTCTCGGAAAGAAATTTTTTTTTTTTTAATTTCCAAAATACGGAGATATGACATCCTACCTAGTCAGCACTGTGCTAAGCGAATGGCCTAACCACCTCGACGTAAATGTCACCTGTTAATGGCTTGAAATGGGCTACGAATAGTTACTCAAAATATCCATCTCAAAAAGTATCTCAGACAAACCATCCATCTGCAATCTTTACCAAAGTGTAAATTTTAATGACATATTGCCTTCATTCCGACAATATTTTGTACTTATTTTCAGTATTATACCGTTTATGAACAAATAGAAATGTTACGAACTTGAAGTTAAACATACCTATTCGTTACCTATATAACTCCATTCAGGTTCAATTAGAATGTGTAAGCTTAGGCCAATCAAACTGAAAAGCAAATTGTACCATCGTAACTTGTTTAAAATTACTCTAAAATGTAATACCAGATTGATGTAAAGAAATAATAACAACTAGAAACTACTCCAATATAAAATATAACATTCCCTCTATAAGACATATCACTTACATTACCTTCCAAACAAATGCCGATTTCCAGCAAATTGAAAGTTGTAAACTAAGCTACGCAATTTTTTTTTTTTTTTTTGCAAACCGATGGTTAGGCTACATTTCCCATTGACTTAGTGTGGTTGTTAGGCTAACATGTGGTCGAAGATTGCAGTTTCCGTGGATATTTTTAGTTTTTATTTGCGACACAACTAGAGCGAATAAACAGATGTCAAGTTTAGATTTCCATGCAGTTGATTTAGTGTGAAGTAAGGCTACTATGTGGTCGGAGATTTGTGAGGATTTTAGGTTATTTTCGCTGGTACTGCAGGCCGTAATTTACCACGGGAAGTTCCCGGTGATTGTGCGCGACCCTCTCGCACTGCTTCAAATTTTGATGCGGGGTGAGAAAACTGCGCGATTCGCGATGCAACTGCAATTCCTAGCTAAAGCAAACGCATTTCACAATTAATTTGACACAGACACCTGATATAAAGAGGGCGATTTTTTTATATTTCATTTTTCTTTTTCGCACTCGTAATTGTGCTTTAGGAGGGCTTTTTAGCACTTGCGAGGGCGAATCGCCCGTTGCCCCCGCTTATTTCCTACCCTGTCCAGCACATTCCTGAATTCGCGAAATTGCTATTGCTGCTATGCTTACTGTGCCAAGAAATATGCAGCCAATAACCACGAAGGAAGCAAAATCGGCGACCCTGGCAGCCTAATTTGATGAAAGTATACACTGTGAAAGACGTATAGGGGGTGCCTTTTTTTAATATTTCGTAGTAAAACAACAAACCTAATTCATCAGTTGATATTTTCAACTTCCATATGTTTTTGAATAATGATATTTTCACCTTCCATATGTTTTTGAATAATCGGTATGACATAACTGGTATTCCACGTAATTTTTACCGATACCGATTATGTACCGATTATGCAATATTCGTACCGATTCCGATTCCGATTAGGTTAATCGGTTGAACACTACACCAGTACTATCCTTAAATGGATGTTACGTAGAATTCAGCAGTACAGAATGTAATTAGCATGCAATACACTAACACCTCGCGTACCTAACTACAGAACAGAAAATTGTTCGCGAGGGTAGCCATTTTCGTATATCTAACATGTAGCTGTTATGAGTCATAGCCAATCTGCTACAAAACAGACTTGGGGGCGGGGCTTAATCATCAAAAACGGACCTTTTTACTAAAAGTAGGGGCGGCAGCTCAGTGTTGTTTTAAGAAAGAAAAATCATTTAAACATCAAATAAAGCAAATAAAAGCCATTAAATGTCATATACATGTAGTAAAATTCTTATTAATACCTACCTGTAAACAACAAATGGAAGTTTAAAATTTTAATAAAATATATAATACATAGGACCCTATCTTAGACGATACCACTGTTGAAAGACAGTTCTATTCTATTCTCTTTCATAAAACATAAGTTTTGGAGCGTGTGCAAACAGGTCTGACAAAGTGTGTTTTCAGTCCAAATTGGCCCGATTTGGACATAAATCGGTGAAAAAGTCACAGAATGAGATACAATTCTGGAATAAAAAATAGTAACTTTTGTTGGTCTATATGATATATTCTTGCTCTGGAAATTCCAGAGAAAAAGAACTTTGTTTGAAGACGCTGAAAAATATTTAAGAGAAGAGAAAGTCCCACTTACTGTTACAATATCTCTATACATGTAATGTATTGAGATAAAAATGTATTTGTGAAAGTTACACTATCACGTCTGTACACTCTCGTTCATCACACTAGTATAATTGCGGTTGTAAGGACTAAATCTACATCATGTAACCGCACGAAAGTACGTTCCTTCACGACACAGCTCATTGTTTATAGCATTTAAACTGTATTTTCTTTTAATTCTCTGAATCTACTCATTTGTACCACTCTTGCATGCTGATATAGTAAAGGGTAAGTGAGAAAATATGATGTTGATAGTACCTGACAAGCCTAGTTGCCAAAAAATTAAAGTTTCTATTATCCCCCAACCCCACCGTGTTCGATCCCTTATCTGTACTGTTTACAACGCCTCGGCCTGCATACAATAAGGACGAATTCTTGCCCTCCCGACACATATATGCAGTAAACACGACCGACACACGCCCGTGTATATACCGCTACAAAGCGACGTCACGTAAACTCTATTTCATACAATGATTGTGCAACACATTCCACGCCTATGAATTTTTCTACGCAATGTTTGTTGTAGGCTAATTCTTTGTTGTGTCTACTCTAGAGCAGTAATTCAGCTGAGCCTATACTACATCACGTTACAGCATTATCCACCACCCACCCCCCTCCTTCTGCCCGAAAAAAAATTACATAACAAACAAACAATAACTGTAACGGCTGGGAGATATCTATACCTGATAGGAAAACCCATTCGCTACACCTAACAGCTGATATTAATGGTTTATAACATGTAAACAGTTGTTTGTTTTAATTCTCTTTATATCTTTCTGGGTGAACAGTACGAGTCTACACTCATCTGTAACAGTCTTGCATGAGAAAATCGTAAGAGATAAGTTAGAAAATAGTGTGTTGACATTACATAATAGTTGCAAAAATGAAAGTTTCTATGATTTTTCCCGTTCTCGTTCCCTACTCTGTACACTCATCGATCATCACATTAGCATTAGCGTGGTTAGTCAGGCCTCAACCTACACACAGTAATTGCAAGAACAACTTTTCGTCCCGACAGATGCAGAGCAAATACAACCGACACACGCCCGTGTGAACCGCTTACAAGCTACCGCCACGTAAACTCTAGTCAGGCGCTAGTTTTATATTATATTATTTAGTTTTTGATTACGTAAAACAAATTATAAGCATTTGATATTGTCTCAAAAATGTTTGTGGTAGGCCCATTCTTTGTAGTGTCTAAAGTAGTAGCCTATTTTGCAGCTGCAAATGTTACAGTATCATAACTGCTACAGTAAATATATTTACTAAAAGTGAGCGACATTATCGTAATCCATGTACAGTACTAGGCCTACTACCACTCTCAATGTGACCGCACAACCAAATATATTATCACTACGGCAGTACCAAGGCTAACTCGGCCATCGCAATGTCTGATTGGATTTAGGGCCTAGTGATATGTTACTCGGTCTCTATACGTAAGGATTTGTGCGAATCAATAACTATTCTAAAACAGTTATATTCTTTAACACACGCCATTTAAATTGGCATACAGCCATGCTTAACGGCGAGTGGTAAAGTCCTAGCCTATCTTGACAGAAACAAACAAACCTATTACGAGTACTACCGACTACATCTAAGGCCTAACTATCAAGAATTGGTCTACATAATTTGCAGAACTGTAATTAAACTTACCTTGAAAGCAAGATTGTTTTAGTAGGATTATATCCTAAAGCGGTGATAAACGTATAGGCCTAGGCCTAGTAGACTTGACATATCCTAACTGCATATACATTCCAAATAAAAGCTTCGTTTTCAATACAGCCAAAACACCGTTGTATTGTAATAGTCGATGCGCCTGCATTGACGCGGCAGGCTGAATGGGCCCGTCATTGAAGGTAGCAGCCACTAACAGCAGACACTAACAGCACCCACTAGGAGAAAAAGGACAGTAAGACATGACACAGTGCTACAACTGCGGTTGTGTGTGTGTTTGTTATCACTGACGCTGCGGTGGTGTGTGTTGTTCAATTAGTGCATAAATAGGAAAGGTGTTTTTTTTTTCTTTCAAAATCGATTAATTTTAGTTATGGAGCCTATTTAGATGTCCGGTTAACACTTCATTAAAGTAAAAAGGTTTTACCGATAGTAGAGATATACCACGTGAAAGAAGAACCTTTCTACTTTAATGTGGTGCTAGCTAGACATCTCAATAGGCTCTGTGACTAAAATTAATCGATTTTGAAGAAGAAAAATATAATCATTACACATTAAGTTTATACAGCGCGTTTAGAGAGGGGTCCGTATCGGTGTTAAAACTTTAAGGCCACTTTGGTCAAGAAATCGGTTTTGTTACCAATAGTAGAGGTATATCACGTTAAAGACGGCGGACTTGTTTCTTTAATGTGGTGCTAACCGGACCTCTTAACTAGGTCGATAACTTAAATTAATCGACTTTGAAATAAAAATAATACGTTTAGATCATAACACATTACCGCTCGTTTCGAGCTAATTTTCCCATTTGTATAATAAATAATAAATACCATATATTAAAGTGCTGTTATCATGAAATAAAACATGCTCAAGAGCACTGTACAAAAGAACCAATACCTTGAATATAAGTTACCAAACTTAAGAAAACCTTAAAGTAATAACAACAGCAATAAAAGTAGAAGTAAAACATGCTCAAGAGCACTGTACAAAAGAACCAAATCTTGGAATATAAAATTACCAAACATAAGAAAACCTAAAAGTAATAACAACAGCAGTAAAAGTAGAAGTAAAACATGCTCAAGAGGACTGCACAAAAGAACCAAAACCTGGAATATAAAATACCAAACTTAAGAAAACCTAAAAGTAATAACAACAGCAGTAAAAGTAAAACCTTATAAAAGACAGGGTAATAAACCACAAAAAATAAAATAAAAAATATAAATATACATAAATATGGGCACAGTAAAGTGAATAAAACAAAGAAAAGTGAATAAGATTAATGCCCATACTCGAGCCTAAAAAGATACGTTTTCAAGTGCTTCTTAAAAGTGTCAATATGTGTGATATTTCTTAAGTGATGGGGAAGAGAATTCCAGAGTTTGTATCATTTTCCTGTTAGGATCGTACGGTTTGTAGCCATCGATTTTTAATCAATCAAAGTGTTACTGACTGTTTTTTACCACGTGTAAGAGGAATAACTTATCTTTGACTGTCGCATATTTTCACAAATTCACTGTGTGAGGATGTAGTAGACAGAAATAACAACAGATTTTGTGTTTCACCAATGGTCTGGTGGCACCATGTATTTAAACATGAAATTAGATATAACCGGTAAAATCAACAGGGCAGTGGGTAAGACTCAAGAGAAACCCCCTGACACACTGCAGAGAGAAGAAATAAGTAAAAGTGAAAAATAGGAAAAATGACTATACAGTATATACGCAATCTAGAGGTAAAATATTAACGTCACCTAAAACCAAGGCCAAAAAGGTGTACATGCACGGACATCGTTATGACATCTTTAACTTAACTAGCAGTGGTATTAATCCAACGTATAACAATACATAGTAGAAGGAGCTGCGACCATTACGTCCCTGACACGTCTGTCAATAACAACAACTTAATACTAAACAAAAGGGTATTGTCCATATACGGCTTAACTACCAAACATATATACTGCTTTAAGTTATAACATTTTAGTAAAACAATACTAACTCGGATAGTGCATGGCGAAATTAATACGAACCATTGAATTTGGTCAAAGGGAAGGAAAATATCTTAACTATTATGCATACTATCACTTTAAGACTATAACTGTACTATCCCTTTAAGTGGGTAGTCATGACCTTAAATATGATAAGAGAAAATATCTCTTAAGTCTTAATGGTTAAAAGTAAAATAAAGAGAAAGAATACTGATAATATAGGAAAAGCACTTAGAAATATAGATGTACATGGTGAGGCTATGCTGTTATGTTACGTTAGGTAACTACACGTTATGAACCTCATTCTTGTATACATACTCATTACTATAAATTTAACGTTACATGGGCGCCGCCATCTTAGCTGAAACAGAGGGCGCTCTCCCAGAACATAATCTCAACCTCGTGTATGTGAGCCTCTTACGTAACTGGCTCCTAGAATTATCTCTATAATCTCTATAATACATTCCTTTAAAATATGAATGTGAAATCAACCCTTAAGTAAAACCTGTAGATTATTTATAAAGATACATCTTCAATAAAACGAGTTAAATATAAGTATATGTAACCCACGGTGTGTCTACTCAACATAACGTTAGAAGAGGGCTTCCCTATCCTGGCATAATCTGTACCGTAGGATAGCGTACCCTAGCCAAGCCTTACCGATACGAAAATGGTCGATAATATTAAGTAAAATATACGATCACTGAATAACTCCAGTGCTACAAGAACTTAACAGGCTAAAGAAAGATATATTTACCTCTAAGTGTCAACAATGTGATTGTCCAAGTGCATCACATGCTCAATTATTACTTAGAACTAAAACTTTCGATAAACTATTCGTGCTTGTTGATTCGTCTTGAAATATATAGTGTGCACGCTAACTGAGCTATTCCCAGCTGGCTATATTGCGTAACACACAAGGACCCTTTGTTCGAGCCGGAAATGACTCATGGCTACTTGCCATGGAACGCACAGATTCCCTCACAACTGTTTAGACATTTGAAGAAAAAAAATTGGTATAAAAAATGCCGCAATTTACGCCTTCTTCCACAAGTTTTGGTAGGATCACAAGATTCAGTTGAATATGGATGCAGAAATCGTCCACCATTAAATTCCAGAGTTATATCACATGAAAGAGCAACATCTCATCTCTCTTATGGTGCCATTTTTGGCATTTTACAGTATGCATAGCGTTACTTATTATTGCATTAAAACAGGTAAGAAAAAGTGACAGTTTTGTTATTGTCCGCTAATTTAGGCTGCACTTTGTGGCTGCTGGGGATCCACTTTTTCCGACACAGCGTACCCAGCGCTCGTCACAGTGTACAAACATCAGTGGCCAACGGCGTGTAACGTTGATGTATACACTTTTTGCTGCTGTTAGTGGCTGCTCTTAATGGCTGCTACGTTCAAACAGGTGCTGAATGGCTGAATTACCAACACATGCGTACATTACTGTAGTAGTTGCTATGCTTAAATTGAACATGTGTTATATATAAGCTGTGAATGGTCTACTGACGGGTGATAAGGTTATCGAAACTCTCCCGAGTTAACCTTTTGAGAACCAAATATTTATGAATAATGTAATATTGAATTAAGATAATCATTGAGAAACGTAACCTACGAATGCTGCTGACAGGAAGAAACGTCTACTAGAGATGAAAGCCAAATACTGTGTAGCCGATCCGATCAATTCAACATAAATAACAGTGTTTGGATCGAGGACACAGTTAATATGTTGTGGGGGAGCACTCTCAAAATATGTCTTAGAGATTGACCGGGAAATGTTAATATTCTAAACTAGATAGTGTGCGTCTCTGTTCGTTTAATAATTCATTGCTTAACTTACAGACTCAGATAACAGAAAGAGGTCAATCTAACCATGGTAGCAATTGAACAGAGCAAATACCTTAACAATTGTGTTTCGTTTACATTAGATTCATGACATTAATGAAATAGTACCTTTAGTTCTATTTGACATTTAAAGTGCCCTGTTTTTTAGAGTGCCATTTCTGTTATGTAAACTGCTTCACTTTTTTTTAAATATGATAACAGAAACTTCAATGAATAATTGTCCGCTTTAGTGCATCAATAGTTGTCGGAACGTTTTTATGTAGTGTGGTTAGCCACAAATCCCACTGAACCTTGAATGTTGTGCACTCCTTACCCCCCCCCCCTCCATCCTCACCTGTGGATGCTTTTTGAATCACTGGAAGGAAGAGGAAACTGGTTGCATCGGAGTAATATGTGACTTACCATACCAGGAAAGTCTACTTGAACAGTTGTGTTCGTCAATAATGATTTCAGAAAGAAATGGAGTACGTGTTTGTATACCGCCCTCCTTAAATGACAAGTTAGCTACGTAACACGAATGACTAAGCATATTACCTGCTTACTACAAATTACTTACGATTCGTCGATGAGAGAATACTGAGGTTCACTTATTTGTACATTTAGTAAGTTCAATATAGAAATTACAATGAGTATGAATACAAACAAAACTCGGTGAGCATAATACGTAAATACAACAGTACAACAAAAGTGACAGAAACAAACAAAGGAGACAATACCAATAGAAAACAGAAAGAGAGAAAAGTAAGCAGCCTGTAATTATAAAGAGTTATTACTAAGCAGTCTTTACCAAAGTTTTCGACATTTGATATGAGAGCAGCAGAGTTTTATACTGCAGTACGTTTATAGCGTGTGTTGTGCTGAGAGGGCATAAGCCTATTTAAGGGTACATAGACAGCGTTGCGCGGGAACGACTACATATTTAGAGTACGTAGCACAATGGAAATTTCAAAAAAAAAATATATGATAAATATAATTGGAATGGAGTCATGTACTGGGTTAAGCATAAAAACAACAGCGTGATAGCCATAAATGTCAAAGAAAGTAGGAGTTTTTAAATTGGCAAAGAGCAGTAACGAATGACGATGAAACAGTGTTTATGTAAATTAGACGAATGACTCTTTTCTGTTAGACGAATAAAGGTTAACTCTTACTGCGTTATTATGGGCCTATCAATTTTCGAGGCATAATATCAGTATGATTTGTGCGAGTTAATAACACAATTACGGAGACGAAAGAAACAGCCTTGCATAGATATCTGAATGCAGGCAAATGGATTATCAATGAATTGAATTGGACGGGTAACATGTAATTCAGTCATAAATTACTTATAGTGAAACAACAAGCAGATTGCATTATATAACATATATGAGCCGTAATTGCAATTGTACTGTAATATGCTAAAAGGGCCAAAAGTGAAGAATTGTAAACAATCTATACACTGAAAAAATAAACTAGTCAATATTGCCACGGAATAACGTTAAAATAGTCTGTTACGTTAGTCAATGCACACGGACTAGCAAAAATCTTCGTTTCATCACTGCTTCTTAGTCGGTTTACACTGACTAAGGACAAAATAATCGTAGCTTAGTCGGTGGCGACGGACTAAGGTATTTTAACCCACGGACTCCGTTTGCACAGCGCAAGCATTGCTTGGCATAGTTTCATACGATCACTCTAAGCAATTTTCAACCGTAAATCACCCAAGAAGGTCTTTAGAAGAATGGAAGTTTTAACCGCCACCATCGGTCTACCTGTCATTCCTTTAACTTGGAGGTAAAACTAATGTTAATTGTTAGGCCACTGGCACTAGTACTGTATTATGGTTAGTGTTAAAGTTAAAGTTAAAGTTGAAGGTTTACAGTCTTGTATGAGGCTAATGCCTCCTCACATGACTTTACAACTTAACCCCTGGTCATTGGTAACTTGTCACACCCACACACCAAAGTGTACACAATTCAATCAATCTCTCCTGGGGCACCACAGTGCACCACAACCACGTGTCCCACGGGGGACTTCCCATAGGGTGCAGCCACAAACCGGCGCACGCAACTATATTTACAAGTTACCTCGCAGGTCCCCATTTATACACCTGGGTGAAGAGAGGCAATGGAGATAAAGCGCCTTGCCCAAGGACACAACGCAATGATCTGGCCAGGGCTCGAACCTGTAATCCTTAGATCACAAGTCCACTGCCTTAACCACTTGACCACAACGCCCTCACGCTACGCAGTACGTGTAACCGTTGTTAGGCTGGCGTTTCGCAATACACAAGTGCCATGACAGTGAGTAGCCTTGGCTTCTACTGGGTACTGCAGTGCATTCTCAACAATAAAGTGTGCATTCTAAACACCAATTAGCAATGTGTTATGTGTATATTGGGCTAGATTGAACAGTGGCACATAATCTTCTAATTTATTCCCAAACAAATGCTGGGACCAAGTCTCAATAGCTTATTTAAAGTCTATACTCATTTGGTAAAGATTTCCTGTAATTTCCCATGTGAATCTAAATGGGTAGGCTATGTGATATTGAATAAGCAAGGCTAGACCTTCAAACTTACAGTCACAGTAGGCTGAACAAATTATGTTGGCTAGTCACTGGTATTATATACTTTAGTACTACTAGTAAGACTACATCAAAACGACGGAAAAAAAAACTTAGTGTAACAAAGTACTGATTCTTCTCTAGCCTAGGTCTAAACAGGCTTGTTAAGCGAGCAAGCAAAATAACAACTAAAAACGATTAGGCTTATACATAAGTTGGCTCAGGGCATTTGTGTTTCTAAAACTTTTTATTTTAGATCATAAAAACAAACAAAGAATTAGCCTATGTTTTATTATCTTTGTAGTCAGGGCATTTGATTCTGGTTGCAATAATGATGACACTCTGGTTCACATGTTTAGCTTTATACAGTCTGCTTCAAACTTTGGGGTTGTTTTTTGAGACTATAGTGGAAGCAAATCTCACATAACTTTGTGGTGACAACTTTATTTCATTTTCTTCAAATGATGAATACTTCTGCTTTGCTGTTTCTTTTTTTTTTCCAGGAAGAACTGAAAAGCCAAATATCCAGGTCAAGGGTGAGGTTTCCTGTGATGTACGACACCAGTGTGACGGCAACAACAGAAGAGGACAACTGTGTTTTTAATATGACTTAAAGAAATTATGTTTTAAGATGATATATTTGTACCATTTGCAGAACAAAAGAGTTTATCCGAGAGTCCAAAAAGCAAAGGAACAAGCACCATGCATAGAGAAAAAAAGATGGAAGAGTGAGTTTAACTATTGTACCCAACTGTTTAATGATATTAAAGATACTTTTCATAACCTGGTTTTAAAAAAAAACAGTCTGGTATATCATTTACGTGCAAGGTTTTGCCAAATTTTTACTGATTTGGGATCATTATTAACATGATTAACATGATTATTAAGCTTTGAAAAATAACTTGGTGTTATGCTGTGCAAAGCTAATAATTATTTGGTAAAGCTGCTATATCTGGCTTATAATTTGAGGGACCTAGATTTAAATGTTTGCCTCCCAATATGTTATAAAATTTTAAGGGAAATGTATGTTTATGATAATGTGAGTTATTATTTGCTATATCTGTATCTAGCCTATGCTTACACGTATATCATATTTTCTGTTCACCGGTCAATATTGGTGCAGATTTTTGGCTTCCTGAAGACAAGTGGGAGGCCATTTGTTCGTGAAGACTTTAATGGTGTCGATTTGGGTAACCAACACTTTAAAACGAAAGTCGTGAGGAACTCTTGCCTAAGATTCAACAGTGACAGAGATGCAAAACCGCTGTTGTCTCTTGTGAAGGTTAATGCTATGAAAGGTTAGTCTTTATGAAAATCTTCCAAACGAGTAACCATTTATATTATTAGCTCATGAATTTTTCCAACCAAAAGATTGAGCGAACCCAAATTCTATACCAAACCAAAATTGTCCATCCAATGTTTAGAAACAAAAGCTAGCTTGCCCTTTTACCAAGGGCAACAGCTCAAATGCATGCAAAACTGAAGAGACATTCTTTGTTTTGGTATATATATGAATTGGCTTAATCTCTGCTCATTATAGAACCATCTTTGGGTGGTAGAAGCTCTTTACCATTATGTTCTTTAAGCTACCTTGGTATTGCATTACTTTCTGATTATGATGGAATGCATAACCTCACTTGAAAATTCAAGTTTGTAAAATCATGTTAGTTGTTGTTGGTAAGCATACTATCTATCTATATGTTGTTGTCATAGGTTCATGGTCAGTAGAGGTCTAACTATAAAATGCTTGTCAATGCTATAACTCCAAAAAAGAAAGTTGCCTTTAAGTCATGGTGTATATTTTGCCCTTGGACTTTTTCCGAACTTTGTGATTGTCATAATTCAAGAATCCATTGTTGCTTCAACTTCAAAGTACATCTTTCAATTAGGTGAGAAGGTTGTCCCTTTGGATTTGAAACAAAAGAATGTACTTGGTTAGACTGTGATTGCTTGTCCATACAGGTTGATACCAGAGATAAATATCGTGAGACATTCTAAACCCCAGAAAAGTTTGAACTTAACTTTCCATGAAAGCATTCATCCATCAATGCAAGAGGGTTCTTTAAGTTTTAGGATCACACTGTTACTGTAAATCATGATGAATCAATTATTAAGTGTTCATTCACTTTGTTTCTTGCAGAACAATTCATAGAACTTTTGAAAGAAAGCTACAATTTACTGAGGAAGCTGCAAGGTTCAGCAAATACATATCCGAGAAGCTGACATCAATCGTAAAACAATGAAGGCCTTGAAACATTAGTAACATATTATTTAATTTCAATGGTTATTACTTACCATTAAACAGTCTTTAGTTGTATTCAAACTGACAACAAATTGCTGTCACTTACAAGTTAACTTTTCAGAGGAATTTTTTCAGACAGTTCTTTTTTCAAAGTGGGATTAAACCTCTATTTATTATTTTGTTTTAACAGTTATTGTTTACCATTAAATGGTATTTAGTTTTTCATTCAAATCAAGGAAATGGAAAGTATGTTGCTGTCACTCACAACTTAACTTTTCAATGGAGATCTTCTGGACAGATTTTTCTTGAAGTGGTTTAACCAACACTATTATAGACTGATGTTGATTTTTACTTGGCAAAGTCATCTATCCACTTTTGTCTATTTTTTTTTTTAAAGAGCTAATATTTCTAGTAATCAGTATGTACAAATACCATTAAAGAGTATTCAGATTTTTATTCAAACTCTAGAATAGACAGTATATTGTAGTCACATATGTGTTCCAGTTTAAATATGCTTTACAAATACATGCTTTGTAGGTAAGTATTGTTTTTTAAGATCTGATGGGTAGCCAAATTAAGAATTAATTCCCTTCAAAAGGTAACTGTCTGACTAGCTATTTATTATTGTCTGCCCAGCATGCAGAATTGCAGACTACATAGTTTGGTAATGCTAGCTTTTGAATAACTTTTATCTATGCAACTTTTATTTTGATATAATGATTACAAAAAAAAAAACTTTATATTGTTTTAGCAGATAGAAGTTCCTTCTTAGTTGCCACAGCAATACATGGAATCATTGTTTTCATGAACATATTAGTTGGTATTTCATAATATATGTATATTTTTTAATGCGTAATATGAAAGTGTTTACTTCAGAAGTTTGCTTTCTTGTTAAAACTGCAAATTTATGTTTTCTTTTTCATTGCCCTCAACTTTGCATTATTGTGCAGTACTATACTTTTTCGATTCATGTTTGATCCATTAACTTGTCTTAACTTTGTTGGAATAAAGTGATATTTTCAGATTTTTGTTTACAGTGAATTTTACTCCATCTGTTGAAAGCCAGCTTTTGTAGAAATCAGAAGTTTTATCAGATTAAATATTGCCAACGTACACATTATTTGTGTTTCTTCTGCTCTCTTTTCTTTCAGTGATTCTAGTCAGTGAAACTAGTCGGGTTTAATTCTTTCACTGATTCCAGTCAGTGCAACTAGTCAGTCGATACCGACTAAGAAAGGTTAGTCGGGAGAGGCACCATCCTGACTAATGTAAAACCTGTTATAAACTAGTCGGTGGCTCATATAAATTAGTCGGTAAAGACCGACTAATGTCACCAACTAATGTAACTGACTAATATAAATTTACCGACTTAGATATTGTTGATCGACTAAGCTGACGGACTAAGATGACCGCCTAAGAAATCCAACCGACTAAGGAATAAATTAGTCGGTAGCAACTGACTAAAGGCTATGTTAGTCGGTAGAGGCACCAGATGGACTAACGTTATGTTAGTCGGTGGACCAATTTAAGTTTTCAGTGTATAATATATTACAAATCATGATAACAGTCTATATATATATTTATACTACATTATATTGCAATGATAATCTGCATAAGGGAAATAATTACTACTTTATTATGGTAGGCTTTGTAGTTAGATTGTATCTGATATCATAGAACTGAGGTATATAAGGAAGTTCGTAAAGAATTAAAGAAAAAGACAATGATCATCATATAATAGTAACGAATGTGCATACTCGATAATACTTACGTCATGACTTGATGCTATCTGTAGCAGCTGTACTGTAGACCTCTGTAGTAACTTGCTGTCGTCGTAACTGATGATGACCTCCTTAGAACAGAGCTTTGTAACTGTCTTCCTGATATCCTCGATGTCTCCATTTTGTTCCAAGATGCAGAGGATTGCAAACTTGTCACAATCTGCTCTCTTCTTCAAATATTCGATGATGTTACGAGCAGCTGTAGACCTCAAGCCACATGCAAATCGAAAGACATACTGGAGGTCAAATGGATCCATCTTTCCTAAAGTAGGCTCTAGTTCAGCGATATCTTTTATTGCGGCAGCGATATCCGCGACCCTAAACGATGCAAACCACTCACAGAATAGTTTATGATAGAACATGACAACAGTTTGAGTCTTGACTTTGTCACCAGGAGTTTCTCTTTCAGCAATGTCAATAGCTTGTTCTTCTTCCACTAAGATACCAACGCGGATATAGTGATCATAAAACGCTTGTCCAACACGTTTACAAAATACCTCTTTAACCCACACAATTTGCTGATTCTCTGTATTCAGTCCTTCTAATGCCACTCTATCAAGTTCACCGTGGATAGCTTCAAACTCCATTTCATATTTTATAACGTTACTGTCTTTCGCCTTGTTTCTGGTGTGACTGTGAAAACATTTCATCATGTAGATGAAAAACTCCGTGACAGACTTAAATTTCTGGAAGTCTCTTCTTTCATCAGTCATGTGAGCGAACGTAACGAAGAACAGAGGAACTTGGCAGAGATCGTCAAGAATTGGATTTTCTTTCAAACCTTGTTTAATTTTATCAAATGCCTTTTCATTTTTGTCTCCAGTGATGGCTTTGCGAATGTACTGATCACGCGCAGTTTCATCAAAACCTTTTAACTTGACTCGTTTAGTTTTTGACTTGTCAAATACTTCTGGTAGATACCTTGTCGTCAAGGTTACTTCAAATTTTCGAAACTTCTCTAATCTGACGATTTTTTCTACGTCACTTCCTGTGGTTTTATCTTTTTCAGGATACTCGTCATAGCCATCCAGGAGAACTTTAACTCTATGGCAGCCTTCCAGAATAGCTCTAATGTCAGATTGTTTCACACGGGGCTCGTTTGGTAATAGAAACATTTTGATCGCCCTGTAAATGGACTTAACATTACCCAACTGCCTCAGTCGAAGAAGAATTAACACATCTGCATCAGAGAAAGGGGATTCCTTCACACCGTTACACCAGTCATAGGCTAACTTAAGGGTAAGGGTTGATTTACCGTACCCTGGATCACCCTCTATAATACGACGAACTGATTTAATACGCGGTTCAGTGAAAATATGATTATAGGACGCCAAACGTTCCCATGATCCTTCGGTGGAAAAGGGGGTTCGCCTCTCAATGAAACCCTCAATGCTGCCCTCAACAAATACTTTATCTACACAGTAGAGTCTATCTTTTATATAAGGGATCGGTTGAACTGCGTCATATCGTTCCTTGTACGTAGACTTCAGTTCTGTGAGAAGGATTTCTTTTTTTTCTGAATATAATGAAAGAAAAAGTAAACAATGAAATAATTACAAGGGTACGGTATTAACAACGTATAACGTAACAAGACTACATATGAAAGTGTTATTTGCTTTGCAGTTGAAAGACCACCCCCTACCCCCACCCTCCCTCGTTGTCACGTATACAATGATTAAAGTATATACAATTATTACGGACATTTTAAAATTGGCAAAACTTGAAAGACTTCAATACAAAATTAAGGAATTAAGGCCACTGTTGCATACAAGTTGATGCTATTGAATTAGAATACGATGACCTATCAGTAGGGTCATTCGTTTAACATTTTTGTCTTTTAAAGTATGATTGCATCAAGGCGAGAATATACGGACCTTTCAAAGTCAGTGCTTGTTGGGTTGATAGCTCAGCTCTTAAAGGAGTGGACTGGTTCGAACTAGTGGGCTGACGGGAAATATTTCTTGCCTGTTGTCTGATCCGATCCATTCTTCCGTTGTTCTTGTCACCTCGGAGTTATTAAAAGATTCTTGCTCGCACAATGTGCTTGTTAGCATGTAAATGTAACGGCGGCGTTTACACGCCCCATAGCCTTTGCACACCTTGTGCACTGTGAACTGCCTGTTAACGATGACAAATAGGCATGACAACCATATTAGAAGGGCATTAACTAAATCCTGAAACCTTGAATAGGGTCTACTCCTTGTACATATATAAAGTACCGTATACATCAACCTACCGATATATGTATTAGATCCCTGTCATTCGAAGAGAGGGTCGTGACTTTTTGTAAAGTCGCTAAAACATGAGCAAATGTCGCCAACAAATTCGGACGTAAGCAGTGGAAATATTAAGAACATACATTTCTTTCACCACTTTGCAAAGTTTGATCCTGCCGTACACACATTCCCATTGCCACAGCATCCATCAATGTCGCCTCTTGACGAAGAAGGAAATGGGGTCAAAAAGCAAAAGCGCAGACTACTAGATCACAGGTAGTTGTGGAATATACAAACGTTGCCCTTTGATATTCAACTTAATCAGTGTGAGGCCGAACTTTTTAATAAAAGAAATACATGCTTACATATGACTTGCTTGATGTTGACGCAATTTAACTGCAATTATATACAAAGATTGCTACAACACAAGAGCGACTCGTTGAATATTCATATAAGGACACGGTTAACACCATCTCAGAGTATACGGTCACATAATTGTATGTTAATTATTATAGATAAAAAGATGGCTTCCCCATCAGTGTATATAACAAACAGGTGCTGCCGTATCAGCAAAATAAACAACAAAGTCCAACAAAAAACGAAATAGCCATCGATGTAGATAATAACATATCACTCGAGATTGGTGAAACAAACACGCATTATATTATATCAACAGAACATTACAAAGTTCAACAAAAGCGAAACTACCAAGCGATATGAACAACTTGATATGCTAACAGATCTACTGATATAACGACGTGTCAAGTGCGCACGTCTCGTCCTTGTAATATCTCGTGATCTTCTCGCTTGAACATTCTGCCAACATTCTCGTTGCGTTTATTTCCATATTCATGGACATGCTACATCGAAAGTTGAAGACTATGTTGAGTTCAATATGTGATTTTCTTCTGAGAAATTAATATGCATATATAGTACAGTTTGTAAAATGATTTTAGTCCAGTAGACGAATCTCTAAATCTCCCTGTCCACCTCCCGAAAGCAGAGTAAGAATACAGACGTTGATGTCCTCTGGTTGGTCATATACTTTGATGGGTGTATATGATTTGATTAACTTAGTAACATACATGCTGCTAACATACAGACAGATGCTGCTGAGTTAAACCCAAGCAGGAATTTGTTCCCTGATTCTCTTATAAAAACACAAACATATACTTGATATCGACATATTATTATTATAATGTACTTTATATAACAATGACCCAAGAGCTTAGGAACGAAAACCAATAGACTTCAGTTATCAACTCACAGCCTCAGTCCCCTTACATTGAGACTGTGACCATGTTATCATGTGATAATGCACATATACATGCATGATTTTTTTGCCTGATCAGCTCGTGGGGGAGTTCTTCGTCCGGTATAACACAAACCTAAGTATCAATCAAAGGTAAAGATGATGCCAGGCAAAGTCAGTTGGTCGTGCGTTGTACACCTTAATTGCTAGGTTAATGGTTAAATGTACCTCATAACTAAAGGCAAGCCTTACTCCAAATGACTAAATTGGTCAGAATGATAACAAAACAATTGATTAGAACTGCGCTTGTTAAATGCTGGTCTATTACTAACTAGTTAACGAAATTTTACAGCAATCATATCACATGTTTATCTACTGTCGTTTCGCCAATGAATATGTAAAGTCAGTCAGATAAAATAATAGAACATGTTTAAATATGAACATCCAGTTACAGATAGTCGTAAGTCATTAAGTAGTTTATGCTACATTAACATAAGTTAATTTCTAACCAAGGTATGGGGGTAACACCTTATATTGTTTAACATTATCCTTAGCTACAAACGCTACATGAAAAGGGGATACTATGAAAACATTTACATTTTATATTCAACATTGCCTCATACCGCGGTGCAATTAGCATATTATATAATTATCATTTGTACCGCTGTTGTAAACATGCAACCTTGACCGTTAGTCAAATGAAAGGTCATTATTTATCATGTATATTTTACTCTTTATCCAGGGATAAATTACTGTGAGTGATATTCTGTGACAAAAAATATCATTAACATTCCTTGTGACTCGTTTTTGCCATTTGTGTGATACATTGATCATTACAATCAATTACAAATCATTACAATCCTATGTCTTATTTGTTCTGAATTCTGTTTTATTTGAATTAGCGCTGTTTATCGTACAAGTTTACATTTTATGGTTCATGCCGTACATATTTCTCATCATTCGTACTTTTTTACATCGTCACTTTTATCGCAATGTTTTTATACCATTGTCGATAGCCGACCGGTATTTATTACTCAAGCAATATCACTTTTTATGCGTGTTCCATCGTTATGCGTTTCAATTTCATGTCTGTTTTAGAGCTATTGTGTTTTGAACAATTTCCATTGTATTTTTATGCATGTGGCTGAATAAATCATCTATCTATCTATCTATCTATCTATCTATCTATCTATCTATCTATCTATCTATCTATCTATCTATCTATCTATCTATCTATCTATCTATCTATCTATCTATCTATCTATCTATCTATCTATCTATCTATCTATCTATCTATCTATCTATCTATCTATCTATCTATCTATCTATCTATCTATCTATCTATCTATCTATCTATCTATCTATCTATCTATCTATCTATCTATCTATCTATCTATCTATCTATCTATCTATCTATCTATCTATCTATCTATCTATCTATCTATCTATCTATCTATCTATCTATCTATCTATCTATCTATCTATCTATCTATCTATCTATCTATCTATCTATCTATCTATCTATCTATCTATCTATCTATCTATCTATCTATCTATCTATCTATCTATCTATCTATCTATCTATCTATCTATCTATCTATCTATCTATCTATCTATCTATCTATCTATCTATCTATCTATCTATCTATCTATCTATCTATCTATCTATCTATCTATCTATCTATCTATCTATCTATCTATCTATCTATCTATCTATCTATCTATCTATCTATCTATCTATCTATCTATCTATCTATCTATCTATCTATCTATCTATCTATCTATCTATCTATCTATCTATCTATCTATCTATCTATCTATCTATCTATCTATCTATCTATCTATCTATCTATCTATCTATCTATCTATCTATCTATCTATCTATCTATCTATCTATCTATCTATCTATCTATCTATCTATCTATCTATCTATCTATCTATCTATCTATCTATCTATCTATCTATCTATCTATCTATCTATCTATCTATCTATCTATCTATCTATCTATCTATCTATCTATCTATCTATCTATCTATCTATCTAACCGTATATCATTATAGCTCTTTGGTTTGTCTTTTCTAATGAAGTCAGACAATAGTCTTTTACCTAGGTCGACAATAGGCTACCTGCTTTTGTGAGATAATCATCTATGTCAAAGACTACCATTTGTAGAGAGGTTATTTACTATAAGTTCTACTTTCTAATCCCCTTGTAAGTTTCATCAATGAGTCAGACAATTATTTATGACCTGTTTCGAATAATGCCAGATAATCTGTTGTCATTTCTTTTTGTATTTAATAACGTTGAAATGTTCATATGGGCAGCGGAGTAGACCACAAAAATAGTGTCACCAAGTTTGAATGAAAGCGCCGACAAATGACGAAGAACATCAAATGTGGCAAGATGATGCACTTGAGCCGTTGTAAGGAACGAACATTCAGAACAAGCGTACGGAAGGAGGAATTCAAATGTATACAAATGCATTTACAGTCAGAATCGTGTAACATAGCTACCTCGCTGAGTAGCATACGCACCTTTAAACCTTTGACCTGTAATGTGTATTAGGCTGTCTTAAAGACAAAAAAACTCGGAGCTGCCTTATTGTGACAGTTTTCCCTTTGCATTTTTATTGCACTGCGCATGCGTGCATTTTTAATAGCCTTAAACGGTCGTTTAAAAAATACCTCTATTGTTATCATAATGAGACTTTTCTGATTTGTTAGTCAATTACACAAAACAACAACATTTTCTATGTGTATAAAAAGTTTAATTACATAATTGAAATGTTGCCAACGAAATTAACACAGATGGAGAACGAGAAGTACATGTACAAGAGGAATTGTTGTTTAACAGCCGTGGATGACTCTTCCGCACTGCATAAGACTTCTGTAAAGAACATAGTTTAGTAAACTGTAATAAACTATGCTGTAAGGAATGCTACTATGAACACTATATTAATGACGTATACTGTCATGAATCATGAATAAGGACACTGCACAAGAAACACGAGGACAACATATAATGTATAGGCATGTTATGTACACTGTTAGTAACGAAACATTACACATATAATGTATAGGCATGCACACAGTAGTAGCTTCAATGTCTCCACATGAGTCTAATATCAAGAAACTTACCGATAGCGTGGAATTAATTCGTCTGTAATATATGTTAATTACGTCCCATAGGAGCGAGATAATATAACGTTCCTTAAACAATAAGACTGCACTATATGACTGCATCCAACTGATTAAGTCGAATACTCTTTCAACTACTGATGGGCACTGGCTGGTACAATAAAGATAGTAAATCTAGTGTATACACATTCAATCTATTCATATTTACTTAAGCTCTTTGCGATAGTTGATGGAATTGCTGGCGTAAAGTCCAATTATTTTCAAGTATCTTCTTGCGTTGACATTATTAATAAGCTTCTTGTTGCCATACAATATGCATTGAATTTTGATTGTAAAGATTGATGTATTGCACGCTATTTTGATAGCCTGGTAATGTGTTAAAGGTCAATCATATAACAAGGCTTAGTATATAATGTTAGAACAGTAACTGAGTGTAACTGAGATCCAGATTCTGAAAGTCATTTACCAAACGTTTTCTAATATTAAATAAATAAAGATCAACACACCAGATCAATCACGACTTCACGACCGGTTTCTTCCTTTTTGGGACTCATTAAAAGAAGGTGGGAATCGAACCCTGGACCTCACAATGATGAAATCATATCTATAATTAGGGATCATGACCAATATAAACGTGTTGCTCAAAAATATGGAAAGTCTAGTGACTGGGAATTTTTCATGATTTCCAAAATAAAACTAACAATCTAATTAAACAAGCCAAAAAGTGATACTTTACTTATACTTTTGAACAAAATAAGGGTAATAGCAAGCAAATTTCGAAGATCATTTAAATTTATTCTTCCAACAAATGATGAAGCTACTGTTTATAAGATTTTAATCAATGGCAAAGAAGTTGAGACTCCTAGTGGGATGGTTTATGCTTTCAAATTTGTTTTTCACAGTGATTGGTAATACACTAGCCCGAAAGTTTGTAAATGGTGGTGTCGGGAAGTTAAAGTATGTTGACGAGTCTTTAAAGTTTATTGAAATTAGTGAGAATTTTGTCTACAAACAACTTGCAAATCTTCATATTGGTAAATCTACTGGTATTGATGGCACAAGTGCTAGACATTTAAAACAGGAAGTTATCAAATTTCCAAAAAAAAAAACAATTGCCTTTATTCTTTATCTTACTATTCGTAGAGCGTCCATTCCTGCTGAGTGGAAACAGGCAGTAGTTTCCCCTATTTTTAAGGTTCGGCTGAGAACAGATTGTGGTAACTATAGGCCCATATCAGGTTTGCCTGTTATTACTAAAATTCTTGGAACAAAGCTATTCATGCCAAGTTTATGGTCATCTTCAAAACAATGGGCTTCTAAGTTCGGCACATTCTCGATTCAGACAACAATCTACCCTTGCTGCTATTATCGGCGTCACTGACGACATTCTTGATAATAGGGACAAGGGTCAGATCACTGGTGCTGTGTTTTTGGACCTAAAAAGGGCCTTTGAAACAGTCAACTATGAGATGCTTCTGCATAGATTATGTTATCATGGGATACGGGATACTGAGCTGGCCGGGTTCTCTAATTATTTGTCAAATACAGAACAGACTACTATTATTGATGGGGTTAAATCTGATGCAAGACCTGTTACAATTGGTGTACCGCAGGGATCCATATTAGGTAAACTTTTATTGATCATTTTATTAATGACCTGCCTAATGTAGTTTCAAATTGTAAGGTTTTTCTTTATGCCGATGATTCTTGCCATCATATATAGTTCAAAAACGAATTAGATATTGAAAGGGTCATACATTTTGACCTGGAAGCTGTTTCTGATTGGATGAACACTAATAAGCTGACACTGAATGCTTCTAAACCAAGGTTATGACATTTGGCTCTTCTCAAATTATAAAAAAAATGTTAAACCCTTCAATGTAAACCTTGATAATGATATTCTTGAAAATCTGTATGTATTCAAATACCTTGGAATGTGGTTCGACCCGTTTCTAAAATGGGAAAACATATTGACAAAGTTACTCTATAAATATCACAGAAACTGGGCATTTTAAAAATACTGATTGGTGTGTTGACCAGCATACACGTAATACTCTGTAAAACGCTCTTATTGTACCCCATATTGATTATTGTTCTGCCGTTTGGACTACGGCGACGAACAAATGTGTTGACCGGGTTCAAATCCTTCAAAATCGTGCAGCTAGATTAGTCCTGGGGTGTGGGCTTCAGGATGTGCATGTTACAGATAGTTTTGCTGAATTGAAGTGGCTAAATTTCCGTCAACGTGCATTATATTTCAGGAATATTCTAATGTATAGATTTGTCCACAGCCTGGCTCCAGATTACCTTACTGATACTACCATTCTACTGAGAGATAGCCATTCGTACAGAACAAGATCTAGCTGCTGTAAAAATGTTATACTTGCTCCTGTTAGATCTGGGAATGGTAAAAGGTCCTTTCAATTTTCGGGAGGCAGGTCGTGGAACAGTTTCATAAAACTACTGTACGTCTGAGTGTCTCTTACCAGGGACTTTTGAGTATACATTTAACATGGTGAAATTGCGTTTAGAGCGGTAGTTGAGTGTACTGCTAAGAATTAATGTTACATGAATCCCACAAACTAGGTTATAATACTTTTGTTGGGTTGAGCATTTGGGGAATGTTTTCCAACAAAGTATTGTCCAACACCTCCGGTATAGCGTATCGTTAATTGTCGTGATATATGGTTGTGGTCATAACAACTCCTGGTTATTGTGTGTAAACGGTTGAAAAGGGCGGGGTTGAGGAGTTACACCATGAGGAATTGACAAAAGGGTGTGGTGTAAACAGTCCCGACTGAACAAATTCACCCTACCCTCTCACGTTCGAGGTGGGAGTATTCCCTCTACCACTCATTTTCTTTTTGCGCACGTTACTACTTAGAATTACATGTGTTGCATACGTGTGATCAAGCCAAGCGATAATGGCGGGATAAGCTATTGGAGAGGCCTTTACAGCTCTGTTAGTCTATACCTACAAATCAAGGTTCATATTTACATTTTGATATTGATTGCAGTAATATATATATATATATATATATATGTATATATATATATATATATATATATATATATATATATATATATATATATATATATATATATATATATATATATATATTACTGCAATCAATATCAAATGTAAATATGAACCTTGATTTGTAGGTATAGACCTAGGTAAACACATTAAGGCGAGTGAGACACGTAGCCTACTATAAGCAGAACAATGAAACTAAGCGATGAACATGCTTAAATCAGAGTGCCCTTATAGTTAGCATATATTGTAAGGTTATGTGAGTTGAACAATTGCAAACACTGTACTTTTCACAAACATTTATTCCACTTGAAAATTCTAAAGACTAGATTTACATTCTTCTTAAGAACATTTTACATAACGCAGGCATTTTTAATAACGTTTACTCAAGGAAAGCTTCTTAGTTATCCTCTTTTGTTTTGGAAAGGGAGAAAGGGGCTGTGAGGTAGGGTGTACTAACAAGGCAGGGACATCTGAAAGGTGCTCCACATCGGACAGGATTCACATCTAATACTACTTCTAAACAACAAAAAAACATCACCTTATCAGTAGCATTACATACTTTAATTGGATAGGGGAAAGATATACAGGTTATCTTACCATGTCCCAATAATCATAAACTAAGATCATGAGCAGAGCCGGGATTTGGGGTTAAACCTGGATCTATGGGGCTGTTTCCTTCTTTTAAGAACTTTTGTTTTCTTCAGAAAAACCGTAAATGTATATGGCTCGATATTTATAGGTTATTACTTTCTTTTTTTAAATCCTGTTTAATGACATATTAACAAGTATAAAGTGTCGCAGAGTTGTTAATATTGTTGTCTTCACCAACCAAATTACCAACACAGTCGGATTAAATTCAAGCTTAAATCTGTGAAAAAAATGGGTTGCGGGCCAGTGCCCTTCTTTCAAGCTGTAATCTTGCCATTTATTATGAGCAACTCTATGCATGTGTTGGTCGGTCGTTGTGCCGTCACCGCCGGGCACACTCAAGCCAGTACGACGCAATGACTGGAACCACAAATAATTGCATCCGATTTTCAGCCATGGTTAGTGGCTTTACTCTGATGATGGTATGCTCTTATTATTCAGCTGCACGCTTTTTCATGTTGCAAAATGTCTAAATATTTGTATTTATGCTTACTAAATACAGGACATTAATAGTGCTGAGGTTTCTTACCCAGGGTCACATGATGTTGTGTATCGCCAGGGGACAGGAGAGATACTCATAACGGTATTGGTGGGTGAGTTTACTGTATGTTAGGGATGATATTGTAAGTGCTGAGAAGTTTCAGTTGCAGCGTCCTTTCGTCAGTTCTGTATGGTGCGATTTGTACACGGACAACTCCAAGAGGTCCAGTAGTGTTACTAAACATTGGTGTTTTTTACCGGTCTCCTAACAGCGGTGAAGAGATTTGCAATGGGATTTATATTGTATTCTAAGTATTAAAACAACTATCCAGTGACCTTCATTGACATATTATTTACTTTATTTGTTGGATCTTAAAATGAAGGTAACAAATGTTAAACCTCTATTTAAATTGTGAGTAGCTGCGGATGTAACATGACACGTAGAGAAACACCTTACAAACCACTTGCCGATTTAAAAAAAAAAAAAAAAACATATGTTTCCCTTCAGATATGAATCATGGCATTTTCAGATTCGATAACAGAAGTTATAATGAAAATGTACGATAACGAGATTTGAATAATTGTAATATTATATAGTTAAAGTAAAGGGTACTTTTAAAGTAATTGACAAGATAATTTTCACCATTTTCCAAACTATATCACAAACAGCTAATCAATATTACATACTATGTATTTGTTATCAAAATCATATATAACATCGCAACTGAAAACCGGGCCGAACCTTAGACGTTGCCCTCTTTCATTCATTCTAAAGGGGCCGGATCAGCCAGCGTTTTGAACAAAAGCCAATAAAACTATCAGTAAGTATCATCTTTATTTCCCTATTAAAATTTTCCCCCTCCCCCCCGACAATGATGCTTGTGGTAAACTATCCAATAGCAAACATAATGCAAACTAGCTTAGATTATTGCTGCTTTCACAAATAGATGCACAGCAGCTTTTATGCACAAAACCTTTGTATTCTTCAACTTTTTAAAGGTAAAACTCATTAACCTTGAAATTGAAGGAAAAACTGAAGAATCATTATTCAGTTAAACATCACTTCTACCACCAATCTCCTCACATATCTTACCTCCAGTCCATCAGACATACATGGGCATATCTACACAAATGACTAACCTGATATTCAACCTTGAATGAAGAAAATGATACGATTCCCGTATATTAGGCATCAAGTAGGATTGGTTTGGGGGGTAAAATGTTCGTAATCTTCCAGAGTATGTAACTTTGTAACATCATTAGATGCATACTGATATGTTATTTGTATAATATATGTCTACTATGAGGAAGAACTGTGTGCTGAAGAATCCGTCAAAACTTTGCTTTCTCTTCACGTGCAAATTCACTACCCACATAACCAGAAGTTGATTTATTTTTTACTCATCTTGTCAAGTATAATATTGGTCTTCTCAAATATATGCAACCCAAGTGAACCAATATTACATTACGATTAATCCGAGCTACTATTTACAAGCAATATAAGTTGCGAGTCTTTTTCAGTCATGAAAATTGCCCTTACAACTACATTGAAAACTTTAAACAATATTTTAATATATTTGTTAAGATAAAGGAACATTTATTTTAATTTGATCTCCTACAGTCCTTTTCCTTATAAATGAACACAAAATTTCCTCATTCTCTTCTCTGTGGTAATAATCACATTAAAGCAACGTTTTAATAGCAGGTAAAACGATTGGAAAGACCTGTTGTGTTATACTTCCTCGTATAAAGAGTTCGTTTCTGGAATATTTCATAACAACTTTAAAAAATGCCATTCTAGGTTGGTGATTCATTACACTCTAAACACAGTATTCTATAGAACACTTTATTAAAAACTAACTTGACTCTTGACAATTTATCAACCATTTGGTTATCACTCAATGTGTATACAAAAAAGGCTGAGAAAACATTGTAGTCATAACTAGTATTTTTGCTACGTCATTATTGATCAATAGAGAGATGGTGATATTAGAAGTCTCTGTTAGATGGCCTAATCCATTGATAAACATGACCAAACCATCGCTACTAAATTAAATAATTTAGAAGGCCATTGGCTTCACATGACCGACTTCCACTGGGCCTTGAGAGACTGAAAACAAACTAGCTTAACATTTAACTACAAGTAGAATCCTCTCCAGCAAAAGTAAAATAAAAGAGAAAGTTTGTTACTTTTAGAAACATAACTGTTTACTCTAGCCACTAAAGACTTCGATTCTGTACCACTAATTTGTGTAACAATTTACCAACATTACAATATGATCAATCCTTACAGACACTTTAAATTTCAAAGGTTTTAATAAGTTTGATTTCTTGGAGCATTTATAGTATATCATTACTGAAAGTCCGTACAGATGGACTATAACCTCAAAACTGTATGCTGTGTATAACAAAAAGTTTGTTCATCATAATCCTCCTAGGTCAGAGTACACTATACAACAGGAGAACACACAGTATGAGACATGTAAAAACCAGTAGCCATTTATCAAAGCATCCTCTTAAAGCAAACATGTGAGTTAACACAACAAGTGTTCATATAAATCAATCTTTGAAACTACTCTAAGATGTCCCTATGATACGTTGAATGCCACACTATTTAGTACTGTTTAATATAGAGCAGAAGTTGCTGCCTCTTCCTCAAGAACTGTGATCAATTCTCAGTCACTCTCGTCGGCTTCATTGAAATCCTAGTGAGCAGAAAATATGGAAAATGTGTAAAAAATGCAGGTGGATGATAAAGCTCTTTAAAGATGAAGATCTTCAATGAGTATTACACTTACATCTGTACTTTACAGCCGATCATATCCATGCATTGGATACGGTGAAAGGCTAAATACATACAGGGGTACATTGATCATATTTGTACTGGCAGACTAAGATGTTATGTCATCCAGGGAAGGGTTCTAAGGGTTCTAAAGGATTCTAATGGGTTATAAGGGAAGGGTTCTAAACATTTGGGAGGATTTTGTGGTTAATGGAGGATGCAAAGATGAAAATGTTGCTACCTTTTACAACTTTTGATACAATGTAGAATTTTTGCTCATTCAGTTTGGATTTCATTTGTAAAATTATAGAACTACATGAGTAGCAACTTCTTTGTCCTGCTATCTGTGGTTATCCATTAGACTGATTGATATTCTTAAGAATTATATCAGTATCTCATATTTCTTTAATACTGAAATAGTACATGAGCAAGTTATAAAACTGGTACTTTTTAAATTACTTTCACTTGTTCAACGTTAAGCTGGAATTTAATAACACAACATAAATATGTTTCATTACAACCATAACAACAGGAACAATAATATTATGCCCAGATTTTATATCTCTGTAATAATAGAAATTGTCTAATCACTGGGTTTAACTTACCATGTGTAGACTTCGAGGTCCGATACTACACTGAAAAGAATCATCCCTACTGTCTTCATCCATGCTAGATTCCATACTAGATACCTTAGAAGGTGTACCAACAGGCGACCCAAAAGGGGTCCCTCTAGGGGTACTCTTAGGTGACCTCAATAGACTTACATTTGGGCTACCACCAAACCTGAGAGCTCTGCTGAAAATAAACACAAGATTGTTGGCTGATAATTTAATTGAAAATATATTATATCACCATTTATCTTAAATTGTCAACCTATTATTTTCAATTTACTTAGGCTCTATTTCATGTATTTCTCTTTTATGTATAAGGATGTCTAAACTTTTTACTGAGACTAATAAGCAGGCAACAGATCAGATTCATGAGGAGCACCTTGCACCTCTGCGACCATACTCTGCCAGGAAATTGGAACTTGTTTAGTCAATGACAGGACAGTTAAAGTCAGTTTGCCAGAATTTTAATTAGTTGTGCTTCCTTAGCATTTCAATGTAATTTTAAACTACAGACAAAACAAGAATTCAGTTTTGAAATTGTTTCAGTGAGATGGGTTAACAAAGCGGTCACCAACATGGTGATATTACCTCTGTGGTGATAACCGAGCAATAGGGGAGGAACTCCCTGGAATTGGTTTAACCCCTCTTGGTCCAGATTTAGGAGTCCTTGGAACAGGGAACCGAAACCTAATCAACAGAGAAAATCAAATAGTTACCTAATAAAATAAATATCCTCATCAACGCATGTATGATTTAAAATACCATGCAATGGTCTTCACAATTTGAGCAACCAAAATTTTAAATTCTGAAAGATTTTAGAAGGATTAACATTTTACCGAGCTTTAGATAGCAGAATGGATTATCCTTTCGGGGCATCTTCCTCGCTGGAGAAGGAACTGTTGCTAAGGGGAACGCCAAAAGAACTGTGAGATTGGTCACTCTCGAAACATTCATCTACATAAAAGCCAAAAGAAGAAAACACAATGTTGAACAAATTCTTGGATGAACACTTCTACAATACTGTCATTCCTTAAATGCACTCTTTAAATGATGGTATTCCATTTTCACATCCTAAATATATACTGTATCTGTTTCACTCACTCTCTCAACCTACCCTGAGAGAGCACTCAAATGCTACTAGTACAATTTTTGCTGGATCTTGAGTTCATCATGTGTGTTCTCTACAACCCTATTTACATATTCTCCCCATTTCCAAACCTTGCGGTTCTCCATTTTCCTCCTGCATATACCCTCTCCCTTTTAGAAAAATAACTAAAAAAGATAAAATGAAAAATAAAGCAAACACAAGTTTCTCACCATCGGAGAAACTAACATCCCAATCTGATGGTCTTCTTATCTGTCTCTCTGTTTTTATAACTTTCTGTTCCATAGCAGAAGTTTGGAACAACTTTCTCTTCAGCGAAAACAGAGGACTGAAGATCCGATAAAATATGGCCAGAAAGAAACTCCACAGAACTAAGAGGATGTGAAAACATTTGTTTTTCTGTAAATGAGAAAAGGAAATAAAAAGCATTACAGACTAAAATGTTGAGCTTTTTTTAGCAGCACCAAGGGATGATTAATCTTTGATCATTATTAATTGTTACAGACACCGTGTTCTAGATGATGTCATCAGCAATTTAAGCTGCATCTTGTGGTTCAACGATCCAATCATATTCATAAATTTACTGATTTAAATGATCTATGCTGTTACTCACCAACTGCTGCAAAAAGAGCTCACGCCATCTAGATGTGAGCACTTGCTGGATCTTGGGGATTGTGATGAGTTGGGCCAGGGTAGGACGTTGGGTGTAATCACGAAGGAGCATAGCAACAACAAAGTTTTTCAGCTCTGGAGACACATCTGGCAAATGATATAGAAACTTCAAGTCAACATCTGAACAAATAATCTGGATGCCAGATTTTTTCCATTTGATAACAAGGAATATTAAAAAGGTCTACCACATCAAGATTACGGCAATTTCTAGAATATTCACAATTTTTAAAGGAATAAGTTGTATTATTCAAATTTTCCGAAAGGGTACAACTTTGTTTACACATTGTAAAATGTGATTTCCAAGGAAACCAACATGTACAGAGAGAGCAAAGAGCAACAAAAGTTGCTCAAATTGAAAACTCCAGCAAACTTCCCAGAAGATACAAATCCCTTTATACAAACAAGGAATTCATTGCTGCATGTTAACATTGTACCTTATACTGTCTAGTATAGTAAAGGAGGTCAAGCCTAACGACCGAATACAATGTGAAAAGTACAGTAGCTGTGAATAGCCGTACAGAGCATGTGGGAGAATGCCCCTGGGTTTGTGCAACATCATCAACCAGTGGAACTAAGAAGCGTCATAAGGAGAATACAGACTGGAATACAGAGGCTCTGGGCTTTACATAATCCTGGGTAGGTGTGTCATGGTGTGAGATTCACTTACCTCTGGCTAGGTGCCAAGGTATTTCACCATTTCTGAGTTGATGCCATCCATCTCCATGTTGTGGAATCTCCAATCTGTTGCTAGCTCTAAGATAGTCATCCCTAAACTGTTATGGTTTTAATAGAAAACAAAGACCATCAATGTTGATAAATAGGTCAATTGTCACTAGAAATTAAGATTTTGGAACAATAAATTCGTGGCTTGTCATTCTACTCAACCAAATTAGATACATTGAACTCTGTCTCATTTCAACCATCCTTGAATGCCTCCTTGCCAGCAATAATATGAATGAATTTGAATGCTATTTGCTCTTTGCATTGGATAAAAAAAAATGGCTGCAACAACTGAGCCAATAAGTTATTGACCTTTCCTCATATTAAGCATGAAAATATTTTCATACATCATATGTCATCATAAACTTACCTGAAGACATCAGCAGCCTTGCTATACTTCCCTTCCAGTAATTCTGGGGCAAGGTATTTGGCATCTCCCTCTCGAGCATTGATCAGCTCTCCCTGTAAACATTGAACGTGAAGGCAAAATTCAGGGTGGTAACAGAACTAGTGTTGGATGAAGTACTTAACCTTATTGAATCACAAGACTTCAGGTGCCAACAGAAGCTCATTTCAAACTCTATCCATGTGATGTTTGTCTATGAACACTCTGTAAAAGTTAGATGTCTGGTAAGACTATATAAATACGATGGAAGAGAGACTCAGAGAGGATTGACGTTTATCTTAATCGTGTATATTGAAAATCGAGTTTTACAGAGTCTGTGTAGAACCACAGAGAAAGTATTAAAGAGTTTCTTACGAGTATGATTATGTTACATCCCCCTTTTTCAGTTTAAGATGGAATCAAAGTAAATCAAAAGATTTTTGTTGTTATGTTGAAGAATTTACTAACGAGAAAAGATGATGCTGAGTGAAAAAAAATATGGAAGGTGGTTAGCAAATAAAACAAAACTATGTACATCAGGCTATGTTTTTTTAATGTCTAGAAGGGTGATCAATCTGGCGAGAACCTCTGAGGTGGTCGAAGAAGTCTTCCAAATCTGCTTCTGTCACCTGATGCCTCAGCAGCGGGTGTGTAGAACGTCACATGCTTGGCTGGGTCTGCGTTGTCTGATTGATGGGATGAGTCTGTTGTATTGGAGGTTGACGGAAATGTGGGTAAGACTGCAGCGTCTCTGATGTGCTGACGGTTTCTTCGCACTACTTTTCCGTTGGGAGTTTCAATGATGTAGGACCTTGGTTCTGCAGTTTTGTTCCTTACTGTGGCAGGGAACCAGTGTCCTGTGTCTTGGTTTTGCACATGGACGTGTTGACCTGGGTAAAGTGGTGGAAGTGTCTGGGGGAGAGCATGTTTGTCAAAATGCCTCTTTTGTGTGTCTTGCCTTTTCTCCAGTTCTTCCTTAATGTGCTCTGAGTTAAGGCTGGGGTTTGTGGACTTTCCTGGAAGTATTGACTTAAGTGTCCTTCCCATTAGCATTTTGGACGGGCTGGGTAGAGTCTGACTGACAGGAGTTGTTCTCCACATTAGTAAGGCCATGTGGATGTCTGTGTTGGATTGTTTGGCCTTTGTCAAGATTGACTTGGCGGTACGGACCTGTCGCTCAATGAATCCGTTGCCTTGTGGTCGCCTTGGAGATGAAGTGACATGGTCGAAACTCCACGCACTTGCAAATTGCTTGAAGAGTTCGCTGGCAAACTGAGGTCCGTTGTCGCTGACAACCTTTTCTGGTATCCCATGTTCACTGAACACCTGTTTCATGGCAATGATAACAGCGTGACTACTACAGTTTCCAGGAATTTTTCTTATGATGGGATACTTTGTGTAATAATCGGCTATTATCAACCACTGATTGTCGCTGAACTCAAATAGATCAACACCAATGGTGTTCCATGGTTTTGTTGGCAGGTCATGTTGTAATAGCGGTTCTGCTTGTTGAGATGGTTGATGTTCTTGACATATGGTACATGAATGCACCAGATCGTCGATGTGCTTGTTGATATTTGGCCAGTATACTGTTTCTCTTGCCAGCAGTTTGGTTTTTTCTCGACCAAGGTGGGGTACATGAAGCTGTTGTAGTATGTTCTGCCTCATGGTTTTCGGAATGACCACACGTTGGCCTTTGAGGATACATCCGTTGTCGACAGAGAGTTCATCCCTGAAGCCCCAATATGGTCGTATGTCTGTCGGCAGTTCCTTGATATGGTCTGGCCAGCCGGTGACGATGATCTCTGATAGTTGTTGGAGCAGTGGGTCTTGTCGTGTTTCCCTCTGCAACTGTACCATCCTCTCTGTTGAGAACCTCACTAGGTCGACTCGAATGTCAAGGTCAATGGTTGTTGACTCTCTTGGGTTGGGAAACCTTGACAGAGCATCTGCCAGTTGGTTGTCGGTCCCAGGGCGATGTTCGATGGTGAAATTGTAACCTTGAAGTTTTACCAACATGCGTTGCAGACGTGGCGGCGCTGATATGAGTGGCTTTTGGGTGATCATGATAAGGGGTTTATGATCTGTGATCACGTGAAACTCTCGGCCATACAGGTAGGTGTGAAAACGATGACAACCAAAAACAATTGAAAGCAGTTCCCTTTCAATGCAGGCATACCTTTGCTCTGTTTGAGTGAGGCTTTTGCTTGCATATGCCACTGGCTGCAAAAATCCATCCTCATTCTTTTGAAGAAGCGCCACCCCGAGTCCCTTGAGGCTGGCATCACACTGTAGATACACAGGTTCTTCTGAGGCGTAGTACAGAAGCAAGGATGAGGCTGAAATTTCCTGCTTCAGTTGATTGAAAGTGGATTGGTGGTGAGCTTCCCACAAAAACTCTGTGTTTGCTTTGAGTAGATCTCTGAGTGTGGATGTTTTGCTGCTGAAGTCCTTTACAAAACTGGACAAGTATGTCATCATTCCAAGAAACTGTTGGAGTTCTGTTTTGTTACTTGGAGGTGTCATGGACTGAATGTCTGCGACTTTTGCTGGATCTGGGTGTATGCCCTGGCTGGTGTAAACGTTTCCAAAAAAGGAAATGCTGTTTGTTTTGACGACACACTTGTTTGAGTTGAGGGCTAAGCCATGTTTCTTGGCTTGTTCCATGAAGTTGATTAAGTTTTCATCATGTTCCTTGTCCGTTTTCCCAAATATTACTATGTCATCAGCTATGCCACATGCTCCGTTGCACCTCTCAAGAATTCTATCCATTTCTAATTGGAAGATGTCTTGACTTACTGTTAGACCGAAGGGTAGGCGTTGGAAGCAATATCTCCCGAAAGGCGTTTGAAATGTTGTTAGTTTTTGGCTTTCGGTATCGAGTTTGACCGCCCAATATCCGGCTTTTGCATCGAGTTTCGAAAACACCTTTGCCCCTGAGAACTTGTGGTTTAATTCTTCAAGCGTTGGTGTCTTGTGGATAGGTCTTATGAGCGCTTGGTTGAGATGCTTTGGGTCTAAGCACACCCTTAGGCTTCCGTCTCGCTTTGTGACGTACGTGAGGGAGCTGACCCACTCGGTTGGTTCCTCGATGCGTCTGATGATGCTCTGGCTTTCCATTGAGTCCAGCTCTTGTTTGATCTTTCCTCGGAGAGCGATTGGTGTTTTTCTTGGTGGGTCTATGTGGCTTGGCACATTTGGATCCAGGACAAGTTTGTGCTCATTTTGGAATTCGCCTATTTTGTCAAACTGATTTGGATAGGCTTGCTTCAGGTCTTGAATACTGTTGATGTTTGATTGTTCCTTTGTTATGGCGCAGTGCAAGGTGATGAGGTGTAGATCCCTGCAAGAGTTCAATCCTAGTATTGCTGGACCCGTTACGTCGACCACAAAGAATGTTGTTTGGAGCCATTCCTCTTGGAAACGAGATTCGAGTGTTGTAGTCCCAAAGCATTTGATTACTTCGTCATTGTATGCAGTTAATACACAGTTTGTCTCCTTTAGAAAACCCGGTGTTGGTTTTCCTGTATGATCAATATGTTCAGGATACATGTTTCTGTAGATTCTCATGGGTAAGGTATTTCCTTCTGCGCCTGTGTCGACCTTTATGTTTAGGGAATGAACACCTGGCTTGTTGTTGAGCTTAATGTCGATGTTGGCATGTACTTGATTTCTCGTTTCAGAAGAGTGCATTGATGACACCTTGATGGAGCTGAAGGAAAATGATTCCAGCTCCTTTGCGATCTGATCCTCTCTGTCCGGTAACTGTTGGATGGACTCGATATGTTTGTTTGTACGTGGCTGGTTATTACTGTGGGAGTCAAAGTTGTTACGACTTCTGTGTGCCCCTCTGGAATGAGACTGTCTTGACTTTGATTTCGATTGCCCACCTTTTTTAAACTTTGTTGTGAGGCATAACTTGGCCCAATGGCCCATCTTTCCGCATGCTCTGCACTGATCGTTTCGTGCGGGACAGTTACCTTTGACGTGATCACCACCACAGTTCCGGCATCTAGTGCCTTTCTTGTTGATCGTGGCAATTTGAGAAGTTGGCTTCGATTGCATAGCTTGTATGTCAGTGATGTGTGCTGCAGCTGCTTCATATCTACGACCTAGCTCTAAGGCTTTTTGGATCGTAAATTCTTTTGGCTGACTCAGGAGTTCTTTCTGAAATTCAGAAATTGGAGTACTAGCAATGATTTGCTCCACTAGACGTTCGTCCACTTCTTCTTTCGTGAAATCACATTTTTTTGAAAGTAGCTTGCAACGGTTGACAAAATCATCAAGCTTTTCCCCGGGTTGTTGATAGTAGTTTCGTAGTTTCAGTCGTGCAATTCTGAAGTTTTCTGCTGGTTCTAGCTGTGCCATAAATTTTCCAAAAAGGGTACTGGCACATTTTGATTCTTCATCTGTTAAAGTCCAGCTGTTGTATCGCTGTAAGCCTTCCTCCCCAACAGCAAGAAGCAGAATGGGAACTTGGTCGGCTCCGGTTATCTTTTTTATTTGGAAATAGAGCTCTAGTCGTTGTTTGAACAGCTTGAATGATTCTCCCTGGTTCGATGAATTCCAATCCATTTTCGGTACACTATCTGCCATGGTTGATCTGTGTTGGCAATTCT
Organism: Apostichopus japonicus; assembly: GCF_037975245.1. Lineage (NCBI taxonomy): Eukaryota > Metazoa > Echinodermata > Holothuroidea > Aspidochirotida > Stichopodidae > Apostichopus > Apostichopus japonicus. The sequence continues at coordinate 39,017,780 of NC_092576.1, forward strand.
CTGTGATGGGATGCTTAAAGAGTTCTGGAATAGCGCCACACTAATGATGAGCGCGAAAACAAACTTTGTATGAGAGGCAATCGTTAGGACACCCGTTAGAGAATCGCCGTAGTCCGTTGTATTGTATACACAGTAGTGTCGTTGTGGCCTATGTGTACTGAGTGATAGCGCTAGGCCTGTCGTTCCGGTGGTACTTACGGAGATACCGTCTCTAAAATCGTTGATTTCTGGCGTATGTCGATGAAGCCAGGACAGTGTTTACGTTCGGCGTGTTCCTGGTGGTGTAACCTTTGAACCGCTGCCACCATGTAAAAGTTAGATGTCTGGTAAGACTATATAAATACGATGGAAGAGAGACTCAGAGAGGATTGACGTTTATCTTAATCGTGTATATTGAAAATCGAGTTTTACAGAGTCTGTGTAGAACCACAGAGAAAGTATTAAAGAGTTTCTTACGAGTATGATTATGTTACACACTCAAGCCTATTTAAAGCTGCATGTCTTTGACCAGTGCTCAGAGAATTGGAAGGCAGGTCCGAAATTGTGGCACCTATTCCTGCTACGGGGACTGCTTTTATCATCATGATCCTTTTACGAGAGTGAACTTCCATCATCTGACCACTATCTCAAACACTTATGGCGATGAAGGCAACATATTCACTGTAAACACAGTATAGCCATGGTAAACAAAACAAAACAAAACAGGTTGGTAGCTCACAGTTTCTAATTCGCAAACCAAAAGTACCCAGTCCACAGAAGAATCCTCCCAAAAACAGCAGCAATTGTGAATAGGTTTTCTGTTTTATTTTTGCTTTGTTTTTTGCAAGGTTTTGATACATGAAATTAGGAACTGTGGTATGAACACTCTCACCCCTACAACATGTAAACGTTACACATAGAATAAGAAAGCAATACATTAAGGTCTCTTGGTCTTTGATAACAATCTTCAGACACTAATATTACACTGGGTATAATATATCAAGTTTGCTTTTACTTTCTATTATTCTGAAATGACATTTGACATGACTAACATGACCAATCTTCCATATTTATAACCGCTACTTAATATGAAATTACAAAGGTTACCACTGGGAACTATGGTTTTTTATTGGTTTAAACCAGCATTATACCGTGCAAGTTGGTACCAATTTGCACGATTACCATTTGTTACCGATTTTGCTAACTATGGTTGACTATACAGTTGATACACTGATGGCAAATGTTAATATTTCATTCATTACGGTTTTGCGGTGCTAATGCTTAACACTCACCACCATCTATTACACAGAGACGATGTGATGTGTGGTGTTGTGACGTGATGTCATGTAAGTTGATGGTCGGATGGGATATGTTGGGATGTTTGTTGATATGAAGGGAAGCAAGGTGATAGATGGGCTGGGATGTGAAGTGATATGAAACAAGGTGATGGATTTGGTGGGACAAGATGGGATCTTTTTTGATGTGATGTGACGCACAGTGATGGATTGGGTGGATGTGGCGTGATGTGACGCAAAGTAAGGAGGCATGACGGATAACATGGGTGTGCTGGAATTGGATCCAATATGAAATAATGTGAGAGGATGTCCTGATCTCCACTTTGAATACCACATATGTGATGTGATGATCGATGTAACGTCATGTGATGATGGGTGGTTGAAACAAACTTACTGATTTCACACTGACTGTCAACCCAAAGTCTCCCAGCTTACAGAGGCCATCCATGCCAATTAATATCTTGTCCACTTTAACATCTAGATGAAAGACGTTGTTTTCATGGAGATGCTTTAATCCCTAAGTAATGAATTAATCAAAACAAATGCCATAAGAACTGAATAGAAAAAAACTTTTAATGAATATTTTTGGACTAGAAATATTAACATTTCTAATAACATTTATTTCTACATTTACAAAGCCACAATGAACCTAAAGTATACCCTCATTGCCTCAGCTCCCCTTCCAGTTGCTATCAAAATGTGAAATAAGATATGCTTGCTGTTAACACATTGCTTATATACATATGTATAAGTATACGTGTTGAGTCTAAGGAGTAAATAGTAAGAGAAAACAGTGCAATTTGACCTTTGTATGACCTACCGGATTTGCATAGACGACAAATTTAACCGCGTAAGTGGCATAATAATATGTCGCTGAATATGTTATAGTCAAATCACACAGAACGTTTCCTTGTACAATGTACAATGTACAATGAAGACAAGGTTATACAAAAAAAAAATAGGGAGCCTCTTATCTGGTTTGTCTATTTAAAGGATGTATGAAAAATCGGATGTATATCCCATGGGGACATTTGTGTTAAGTACCAAGATAACGTTTAGTTCCAGTAGACGCATATGCGCTAACAACGAGTACGGGTACTGATTCTCTGCTAGTCCGCCCTAAACCCCTCATTACAATATTTTATTACATACATGATGAAAAGTAAAGGAAGTCTATGGGAAATGTTATAATCGCATACCAGCCACACTTTTTGAGGCATATTTATATATATATATATATATATATATATATATATATATATATATATATATATATATATATATATATATATATATATATATATACACTCGTTATAAACGTTATCACTTAACCAATAAAAGTATTAGATTGAATAAAAGGAAGTGCAAACATGTATTTAAGTCAATATCCTTCTGATTTAAGATATCTGTACAGACTCAGAGTGCAATGACTTTGCCTAACTTTCATTTGATATAATATTTAGTTAGGATTTTTTTTTTATTTTATCTTTCATTGATCATCTAGTCGTCAGAGTTATCAAGATACAACATACATTTGGATGAGAGAGGATCGGGTTGAATCCTTAAGCTTGCGATCGATATGAGATATACGATTGAAAACCACACAATAATATAATTGTTATGTTCGGACCTATTATAGGAACACACATGCAATTCCGATGGTAAAGGAGTTAGATCGTCAACACTATGTTTCCATAAAGTTTTTTTAAAGACCGCACGATTTATATTTCATTACATACGTCTTCCAGCTACCACAATGGCGATGGTGAAGTTAGTGCTTCACTCTGCTCGCCAAAAGGAGTTAGGACACATAAAAACGTTGTTGTATGTAAGTGAATTAAATATGGTGAAGTACTCCAATTCATTTATATCTAACGAGATTTGAACCTTGTTGGAATGGTAGAGTTAAATGTAGGGCTTTCAATGGGAGGGGTTTGTCAAAGAGGTCGTTGAGCGCCCGTATAAGCCTCCTACAGAAAAAAAAAAAAACATGTAAAGTTTATACTTTGGCAAAGGGTGCTTTCGGAGGTATGTTAAGACAATACACTTTATACATGATCATGTTTAAAAGCAAGATTGTGCTAATAAATATTCTTGAATATTATGTAAATGTTAAGAAAAAGCGGGCAGGGGAGTTTACTTACCAAACTAAATCTCCCGACTGACGTCACAGATGGAGTCAATATAACAGTGTTTTTAATTGTTTTATTGTGAAACTGGCACTTTCCCACCATTTAAAACAATCAACCTAGTGATGGATAATATCTATACGTTTATCATTATAGCCTACACATATTAACATAACGTTTACATATAGTCGGCAAGATCTGCCTATCCTCCTTCCTCAGCGAACATTGGCTATAATGGAAGTGGGGGAGAGACACACAAATGAGAGCAATATTTGGGGTTCATGGATTGGGCTGAGGGACTGCATGAAGCATTATTATATGGTAGGGCAGGTGTGGGGGGGGGGGAGAAGCAACCAAATCGGCAAACAATTTCTAACACTAATCGCTGATAATGCTAAAAGTAAATAATAAAGCACATTTAAGAAACCAGTTAATGAACCATCAAACTACGATGGCCAATAAATATTGAATATAAAATATCGCCATTGTGAAATAATTACTCATAACTTGATGCAGTCAATGTTTTCTTGTTTGCATGCTGGCCCATCACTAAGTTTGTAGTTGACACCATTTGGAATATGCTTTGATATCTTAAAACATCTTAAAACATTGCTTAACTTTAAATCAATCTTGCAATGAACTGAAAATAAACGTATTATCTTTTTTAACGCGCATTATCTGTCTTTCCATTTCTTTACAACTCGAAAGAAAATATATTCTTGCCATCGTAGATCTATTTGTATGTATTAGTATTAGCCATATTGGCACAAATATGCCACGTTCGACACAACATGGCCATATCACTTATATGAAGTAGAGGCTGACGAAAATAATAATTACTATTTATAATTACGCAGCAAATAATGTGTTGATAGATTATTTTAATATATATCTTGGGTTTGTGAGTATCGTGGGTTAAATTCATTTATTGTTTTCATGACAATTTTAACGAACTTAAAAAAAAAAGTATAAATACCTGCTCTCTATGCGTAATAAAAGCAGAAGCAAAACTATTAAAAAGACACAAAATGTAATTAAATAGCTTAATTCTGTTTAATTTATTTACTGATCGATAAATACACTCTTAATATTGATGAAAAGTTCATTTATGAATTTTGTAATTTCTGAAATTTAATTTGATTTCAAATTGCAAAAATGAAGTTATACATTTTGTTGGTATTATTTATTACTTAAAAGCTAAAGTAATGTTATATAATGTCGGGATAAAAACTACATGTTTCCAATTTTTTTTACAGAAAAGCAATATCAAATGCAATCAAAGCTCAATAAACAGAAACTAATATTTATCATTTACAAAGCAACAAAATGATGCTAAAAAACGAATTCATTCTGATGTATTTTACCAAATGGATCACGTTGCATCATGACTTCATATCAAATTGTAACGTCTTTTACTTTTTTAACTTACAGAAAATCATTTAAATTGTCACATTCTGTAGCCTTCTTGTTTATCATTAAAATAGAAGTTCTTAGAAATAATGAGATATATATTCTCAATGTACATGTTTAGTTCTCTTCAGGAAGACACTATGTAATGAACAGGCAAAACTTGAGAAACAAAGACGGAAAATAATAAGAAAGCTAACAACGTTGCGTAAGAATTAAAAAGGAACATATGAGGTCTTATCACTCTTCACATCGAAAAGAAAACAAAGTGCGACTTAAAACGAACACATTCATTACACATTGAGCTCCAAAGGGAGAATTGAGCTCATTTCATAATTGTATTATTATGCTAATCTACCGTCGAATCAAATAGGTGAGTAGATAATGTGTTTATTCAAAGAATGAAATAAAAGTTAAACAAACGAGTAGGAACACATTCAAATGGACCGTTACCCAATCTTCCTCACTTTGATAAATGGGGGCAAGATTATCTCTGGCCCTTCACATTCAACTTATGGATCGATGCTTACACAGCCCTGCCTAAGCTTTCAAACGGATCACTTATAGTTACAGAAATGAGTGTCAAGCATCAAACTATTATTTTTCATTTCGTGTATCTCAAAATGCTGTAATATTCGATTAGGTGAAGGGGGGGGGGCAGGAAATGTCAAACTTGAAATGAAACACTGACACTTGTGCAGTTTAGGTAATGTATTCATTTAGACAAAAGATATTTATAGCAACCCGTCGCAGTCACTAAATATTGTAAACATTCCTTCAAGTGGTGAATACCACAGTAGTTTTCGGTCCCACACTTTTGATAGTTTTCTACATCACTGTTGAAAATTGGAAATTGGCAGCTGACTATTGATATCTTATGACTATGGATCTGAGATCACGTGACAAATAGTAGCTTCTGATTTTAAACATGTATAAAGTACATGAGAATGTTGCAGCTTTCTTTTTTACAATTAATAATTATGTGACATTAAACGGTGTTGAGGATCGAGTATATTAAATAACTGATCTTTTCCAATACTTTGGGTTGTAGTGACTTTTCTTTAGACCTTATTATATACCTAATTGATAATCTAAAAATAACCCTGCTCCATTTGTACTCTAAGTGTCAGTTTTTAAGGGAAGGACCCACACCCTAGAAAAAGAGCGGATTAAAGTTAATAAAGACATGACCCTTCCTTCTGTACACGTTATATCATAAAGGCTCTTGACCATTCATATAACAGCCGAGAAAACCTTATAACTATGCTAGGGTAATATTGTAGCAAATTCAATATAAATTGAGCAAACTTGATACCAAACTATATTTGAATCATTAGTTCCTCTCGCATAGAACTCAGTTGAAAAAGGTGCCTGGCAACATACCACTTATATAACACTTAATAACCATTTTGTAATTATGCTGTAAATGCTTCTTGTGATTCTCCATTCATTCATACCATTTCCCAGGGGCGTGCGTTAAGGGTGAGGTGAATAGAGGTCTATGCCCCTTCCTCTTCTCTCATGTCAGGATAAATGGATAGGTTGTGGATGTGCTTACATTCATTCTTGGGAAAATAAGACCTCTGTTAAGTGTTAGTTACATACCCTTTCAACCAATTATTTATTGGCAAAGCCTAGCCCTTAGACTTATAATAGACTTAAATAATGTTCCAATGATGAGGTATTGATGCTCAATTGAACTTTAAGCGGTGATTTACAGGGACAAGGATCTCCATACACCCCCATACACGAGAAACAATATATCCCCCACCTCTGATACCTAGTGCACGCCACTGCAGTTTCTGCAATGGATTAATGTGGTAGAAAACTGAACTTATGTTTTGGTGACACCTGAGTTATTATTAACATCAATGTCTCCTGTACTTGACAACGTATCGTCATCTACTTATTCTGTTTCAAGATTTCGCTTTCCTCTCGAGACTATCCAGGTCTGCTGCCATGGTTCATCTCTGTTAAGAATAAAGTAAGATCAACTAGTGCATAATTATAACCGACATATCTAAACACTCTTATATCATTTATAGTACATAACATAGTCACCAGTATTTCCAAGTTAAGATTTAAAACCGATTGACATTTTAAGATCATATTAGAAATGAGTTGCTGCTTTCCAAGTTATCTGTTACCAGTGAGTGAATAAACAATTATTCTACGTTTTCTGCAGTTGACGCTACATGTTAAATGAAACTTAGAACTGTATTGACCTTGACAATGTAAATCTATCAAATCAATCTCTGAAAAGGTATATGAACAGCAGAGTGACACCTTGTGTAGATCTAAATCAACATCATGATCTTGGAAAACAAAAGTGCGAACTCACAGTAATGAAAATGTTAAGAAGCATTAATAAGTGTAAGATTGACGCATATGTGGGGTGGGGATGGCCATTAAAGAGGAGCCTAATGATACGTTACTGTTCTGTTCTGCATGGATTGGTCTTATTAGAGGGGTGTCTAATTCTAATTTGGTTATAAATTTTGCTAATTTATGTACAATCATATTACACAAGTCAGTCTGACCTATGTTAGCTTTGATGATAAGAAATCTTTATATAAACATATGATCGACTGAAACATTCGTCAGTCGTTTGTCTGAAATGCCGTACTCTTTCTGGCAACATTTCAATAATAATAATCCGATCTAAACCAAAAATGCTAAAAACTTGCAGAAACAGACGTAGACAATCTCTTTTCCTTCTACGGTGTCTTTTGGCTTTGTCATTTTCTACAACTGAAATATCTTCAGAATTTTAAATTATTTTGCCGTTAAACATTGGTTTCTCATAATTTATTGCTCTAAAGCGGCATCGCATGTTTATGATTGTTTCAAATAACAATAATGATCCGCTGAGATTAGCAACATTCGGAGTCACTCTATTAAATTTGCAATTCGCATTAGTTGATGTCCTCTTTAATACAAATTCAAATTTTAAAGATCTTATATTTACTTAAATATATACTATTTTCACACTAGGGATATTGTAATTATATTGGTACAATGCCGTGTATATCATATTTTCTATGTCGGTATGAAACAAACTTGTTTCTTTTTTTATGTTGTTTGGTAGTGTTTAGACCTTGCACTCTGTTAGCATTATTTCCTTACCTGTAGTGATGACGGAAGCTTTTCACCTGTTAAAAAAAAAAGAGATCAACGCAAAGTTAAGATAAAACATTAAAATGCCCACTCTATCAATCCTCCCAACCGGCAGAAAGCATCTTTATCCTTGCTACGGTGAATCCTAATTGATAACACAAGACTGCCTCTAAGCGATGAATGCAATGTTTCTGTTTATGTGTGACATTTTTAGTCGATACTAATTTTTCGAACTAAATCATCTCAAACATCTAAAACATATAGCCACATATTTATACCAAAATAAAAAAACCTCAAACAATTAAATTAAACATAATAATTCACTGCTCTGCTGATCGTGGTACCTATCATTCTTTAGCCAACACTCTGATGTGACGATAAAATAGTTAACCAAGAGTTTGATTAATTTTAATGCTACAGTCAATAATACATGAGAATCAATGTTGTGCCCACATTAAAATACAACTATTAACATACTACCACATACCACCACATCCATCCTACCGAGTACTTAAAAATGTCCGTTCAGAAGAATGAACTCAAACATAATTTAAGTGTTGATTAAATTATAATGTTACAAAGAAAATCAAGTTTAGACCTATTGCCGTTTCAGATGTTTCATGTTTAAGAAATTAAGCTTTAAAGCATAATTATTAGCATTATAATGACACTGCTAAGGCTAAATGAATGGTCAGCTCAGTTGAGTTCCTCGTTCCTGCTTAAATCTGTTGTTTTTGCTTTCGAATACTTGGTTATTAAATAAAATGTGATCTCATATGAACACAAAGTTCCCAGTGGAAAAACCTGTTTTCTACTCACCGTAAAAACAATAAATATGAGAAGAGGGAAACCTCCCGCTAAAGTGACTTGCCTTTTAGTACATTACATATGCAGCACAATAGTAGATCGCAAACTAACCCTGGCTGAAGTTCATACGGTCACATGTACTTAGGCCGACATTTGACCTCACCTAATACAACAAGGAGGTTCTACTACATATGGAGCAGTCAAATCAGCATGATATTCACATCTTCATGGACGTGTGACCTTTAGATATTTCACAGGGTTTGCTTTTTCCAACATTAAATTTGCTTTCATCTATTCCAAATTGTGGAGTAATCTTACTTTTCATTTGAGTAATCTAACATGCATATTATCTCTTTTTGAAGGTAAAACTCTCAAGATAAAAGACTATGATATATTGGCCCTTTTGGACTTCTCCAGACCAGAAAAGAACTTTGACCTCTATCCAAAACAATACTGTTCTTGTACTCACTATATCGTTTTTATAAGGCTTTTGACTATAAAACTTAAAAATGTGAACTTGCTGACCCCAAATGACCTTGACCTGCACACAAAACAATACCATTGTTGTTCTGGTTATGGGGAAGCTACATGTCACTTATGAGAATAGCAAAGATTACATATCTTGAGATGTTTACATGCTAGGGCGTCACACACATGCGCCCGCACACAAATTCGACTGCATAAGTTACTTGCCTGACAAGTAACCAAAAAGTAAGTTGACAGAAACTCTGAATGTTAACGAGTGTTGACTACTATTGAAAAGGAGTCGTTATCATATCATACCATATAGAGGCAATGTTGATCCCCGGGCCTCGGTAAACCTGTACCACGTCCATATGTAAAATATTTATTGTTGGAAGTATTTCGTGTTTAAAAATATGATAAAAAGTACAAATGTTTACAATGGAACATGTGCTTTCGTTTTAATTAGATTTAATTTATGGCTATTCAACATGGGATTACACAGGAATTTCACTGTACTCATGTACATGTCTGTATTATACTGACCGATTTACCAAATGAAGTAGAATATTTACTATTTGCATAACATTACCTCTTGACGAAATTCTGCATCCGTCAATTCATCTCCAATCAGTTTTGCCTGTAAATAACAAATGGATAGTATGAATGGAGAAAACAAAAATATGACTTCCAAAATCAATACAAGTTGCTTTAATATTTTGTTATTATTCTCCCTGTAAATATGATAAATGTTATCCAGCATCAACAATTTTTTGGGATCATCACCATCATCACAATCATCACCATCATCACACACTATCATCACACACCATCGCCAAAACCAACACCCCAACAACCATCATCACCATCACCATCACAATCACCACCACCATCATCACCATCACTGCCATCACAACCATCACCACCATCATTACCATCACCACCACCATCGCATCACCATCACATCATCACATCACCATCATCACCATCACTGCCATCACAACCATCACCACCATCATTACCATCACCACCACCATCACACACCATCGCCAAAACCAACACCCCAACAACCATCATCATCATCACCATCACAATCACCACCACCATCACCATCATCACCATCACTGCCATCACAACCACCATCATTACCATCACCACCACCACCATCACCATCACCATCACCATCACATCATCACATCATCATTATCATCATCGCCATCACCATTATCACAATTATCATCATCATAACCACCAGTACCATCATCACCACCATCATCATCAACAGCTTCATCACCATCATCAACATCATTGTCACCATCATCATCACCAATATCACCATCACCATCATCACCATAACCACTATTATTACCATCACCAAAACCACCATCACCATCACCATCATCACCACCACCACCACCACCACCACCACCACCACCACCACCATCATCATCATCATCATCATCATCATCATCATCATCACCATCATCATGGTCACCATCACCACCATCACCATCATTACCATCACCACCAACACCATCATAACCATCACCACCACCACCACCACCATCGCATCGCATCACCACCATCACACCACCACCATCGCACCACCACCATCGCACCACTACCATCATCATCATCACCACCACCATCATCATCACTTCATCACCATCGCACCACCACCATCGCACCACCACCATCGCACCACTACCATCATCATCATCATCACACCACCATCACCATCACTTCATCACCATCGCATCACCATCATCGTCACCACCATCACCATCATCATTACCACATTGATCTTTATCATCATTATCATCAGTGTACTTCCTTTTAAAAGAATAGTGAATCGGCACTGTTTATATCTGACCAAACGTTGGTATACCTCAAAACCCCTTATATCATTCATCGATCACATATCACACAATAAGGTTAGTAAGCATGCATATATATTTATTTTTTAGATTGATGTTACTTCTGCGTCACTAAAATGGCAGAACACAAAAACTTCTGGGTTGTTGGGTGCAAAATAATAATCTTCTCCAAATTTTCTTTTGAAATGACCGGCATTGTTTCAAAAAATAAACTTCCATTCGGTGGATTCATTTTTAGTGAGTGAACCATCAAGGGTTCCTATTAAAATAAACTAACTGGGAAGAGTATAGAACGTCCAGATGTCAGCTTCCAACGACCAGACTGGAGATTTAGTCTGTAATACCCTTCGCTTAATCCATAAGGCATCCAGAAAACTAAAATATAAATGAAAACAAAGCAGGTATAGGTAACCAGTATCAACAAACTAAAACACGATAATATAAGACAGAACGGATATCGATGTTATAATCTATGTTTGCATCAGGTCAAACTTTCATAGATTTAGTTAACGAGACATACACAGTAAACAGTTGAATTCCGTTTATTGTTCATGCAAAAGGCAACACTTTTAACTGAGAAATTCATACAGTATACTTTTCCTTATACTTATAGAAACGTACAAGAATAAAGACCAATGGGAGCAATCAGCTTGTCTCAGTGTTTTTCTCCAAAGCTAGATGTGCTATCGACATTATTATATCACAGAACTATATCTATTAACTGTATGGTTGCATCCCAACACTAACATATGTTTAAAGCAGAAGGGTCAAGTAACCATCATTTGAGAATTGAGAAAACTGTTATAACATATTCGCAAATAGTCAGCATCTGTCCTGAATTAGAATTAGATATATGTTTTTATCATTAAGCAAACATACATTGTGTACAATATTAATTTCAAACATTTTGTGTGCGTTTGAAATGTAATTAACACCAAACCTTACACATATTACTTTAAATATATATTTAAAACTGATTAAACCCTTACCTCCCCTTTTCCCTACACAATTTCCAATATGATAGTTAGAGAAAGTAATTTGTTGTGACACATTTTAAACAGTTATCTCTCTCTAGTAGTTAAGGGTCAGAGCGCCCTCAGTTACTGAATGTGCAAAGGTTTGCTCCTTTCATTGCATTGTGCAAAATCTCACTTATATTACCTTAATTTCATTAGGATCTTATAAGGTGTTAAGTTTGCAAAGAGCTGTACTTTACTGTCTTTTACTTGTGGTATTTAATTTAGTTATTGAAATTAAGATAGCAGATATCTTTAAATGTATGTATTCTAGTAATTTGAATTGAAGTTTTGAGTTTATGTCTATTAAAATTATTTTTCCAGATATTCTAAAGTTATTACAACTGAAATGTCGTGTTTAATCTAACTCTGTTTCAGATCTCTCTCTGAAGTTAATTACATTGCTCATAAACATTGCAGATAACATACAAAAAGAACTTAACGATTGGAAAGCAATCATATAACCTGAGCATTTGTCCTTAAAGCGTGAAGGTTGTATACAATCCATGATCTATTATAGACAGCTATATGTAAATTTATCAGAGCTTTGATGTAGAATATTCTGATGAAAACATGAGCAAGCTACATTTTTCTTGATTTATGTTCGATTTTTACGTTTGTTTACTACCAGTGGTACCGCTTCCTTTATTTTACCGCTAGGAGAATTCGTTCACGGTTTTACTCTGTATTATGTTGTTATTTTAATTCCTTCAAACCATACCGCTAGTGTTTGCTCCTTTCATTGCATTGTGCAAAATCTCACTTATCACTCATGTAACTTTGGAAGTTTTTGCATCAGATTCAGGGCACCAGCTACGTTGTTTTTGTATGTCATTGTATTAAACATGTGTGATCTATTCCTCACTCTCACCAACCAACTACACTAAGACCCCTCCACTTTCCCATATCCTGTTCTAAATTTCCACAACGATTTAATATGCATTCAAAACACGTCATTATCTTATCTTATTTCAGAGAGAGAGATCACTTTCGTTAATGTTTACATATTCAAGCTCCCCTCACTGTAATACTATGTAGTAGCCAGTTGAGTGTACTGTACATGGTCTAGGTTTTATTGATGTTTGTAATTCTTTGATATCTCTGTTTTTTCTGTGCGAAAGTAAATATACGGAACGTTCAGTACATTACAGAAAACTAATTAACTGATTTATTTAAACTGTTCCAAAACTCTTTCTCAGCTATGTCACTCGTTTGTGAAATGTCTTTCTTAATGTTTTTTTAATAGAAGAAACAGTCTTATTCTGGCCGGGATTAACATGATATGAACTGTATCTTTAATGTTCTTGAATTATGAGAAGAAAGGAAACAACAATATGAACCGAACAAGGCAAAATATAGTCATCAATCATTTTCTAATCAATCATCGTTACTTTACCTTCAACGTTCTTTGTAATTAAGTTGAACAAATCATGTATCGATGTATAAGGAGGCAGCAGACAGTACTTAAACCTGATGATTAAAGAAACGGAACATTTGATTAACAAAGAGACAAAATCAGAGACTCCATAATGATTAGACGCTGGATTCGAATTAACTTTAAAATGAATAATGTAATAAGGAGATACCATTGTTTCTCTCCATTTCCTACTACACAATGTACCAGCTACACTATGTACCAGCGGCAAGATGTCTTAGCTCCGTGTTCAATTTATGTAATTAACGACGTGCGCTTTATTTAAATACTCTCCGGTGATATACCGCATGTAATAACCAGCCGAGAAATGTTTGCGAGATAATTTAAAATTTACTAATAACTATCAATATGCCCTTTTAATATCTGTTCGACACCTCACATCATTAGTTTGATTGTTATTTCATGTCATGTGATACTTGGAGAATGGGAAGATTACCATAATCATCATCTTAATCACCCCATTAACCATCACTATCACCGTAATCACCACTATCACCATCACCACTATCTAAATCATCAAGATATTCATCACCATCACCATCACCATCACAAGCACCATCATCTTAATCACAATCATTATCATCATTGTCATCTTCATCGTCACTATCACCATGATCATCATCGTCGCTAATCTGGTCATTTGTGTGACCACCATTACCATCATCACCACTTTTCTCATCATGATCTCCATCACCATCATCACATACCACCATCGTTGTCATCAGTATCACCATATAATCCCAAGAACATCATCATATGGATCATGATCATAAACATCAACATTACCATCATGGTCTTCGTCGTAATCATCGTAAACAACATCATTACCATATGATACCACCATCACCATCACCACCATCATCATCATCACCACCACCATCACCACCATCAACATCATCACCGCCAACATCATCATCAACATCACCACAATCACCATCATCATCACCATCACCACAACCATCATCATCGTCAACATCATCATTATCACCATCGATATCACCATCATCACCAACATCATCATTATTATCATTACCGGGATCACCATCACCTTCATCATCCAAATCGTCATGATCACCAACTCCACCGTCATCATCACCATCACCATCGTCATCACCACCATCATCATCACCATCATCATCACCATTATCACCATTGTCATCAACACCACCATCATAACCATCATCATCATCTCAGGAGGCCACCACCACCATCACCACCACCATCATCATCACAAACATCATCATTATCACCATCGATATCCCCATCATCATCACCAACATCATCATTATTATCATTACCGTCATCATCATCACCATCACCATCCCAATCATCATGATCACCAACACCACCGTCATCATCACCATCACCATCACCATCACCATCACCATCACCATCACCATCACCATCACCATCACCATCACCATCACCATCACCATCACCATCACCATCACCATCACCATCACCATCATCATCATCATCATCATCATCATCATCATCATCATCATCATCATCATCATCATCATCATCATCATCATCATCATCATCATCATCATCATCATCATCATCATCATCATCATCGCCTCCGGCCACCACCACCACCACCATCATCATCACAAACATCATCATTATCACCATCGATATCCCCATCATCATCACCAACATCATCATTACTATCATCACCATCATCAAAACCCCAATCATCATCGTCACCAACACCACCGTCATCATCACAATCACCACCATTATCATCATCACCATCATCATCACAATCATCATCGCCATCATCATCATCATCATCATCATCATCATCATCATCATCATCATCATCATCATCATCATCATCATCATCATCATCATCATCATCATCATCATCATCATCATCGACTCAGGCCACCACCACCATCACCACCATCACCATCTCCATCACCATCATCATTATTATGATCACCATCACTATCACCATCACTATCACCACCATTATCACAATCGCCATGACAACCATCATCATCATCACCACCATCATCACCATCACCATCTCTATCACCATCATCATCACCACCATATGATTCCACGATAATCACCATGATTATCACCATCACAACCACCATCACAACCACCATCATCACAACCACCACCGCCAATATCACTATCAACACCATCATCACCAACACCATCACAATCATTACCATTATCACCAAAATCACCATCAACATCATTGTCATTTACCACCATCGCCATCACCATCATCATTATTACCGTCATCACAATCACCACCACCACCATCATCACCATCAACATTATCACCATATGGTTCCACGATCATCATCATGATCATCACCATCACAACCACCGCCATCACCATTACCAACATCAATATCACTGTCAACACCATCATCAACACCATCACAATCATCAACTCCATATTGATCACCATCATCACCATCACCACCAAAACAACTACCACCACCACATCACCATTAACATCATCACCATCGTCATCATCATAAGCATCCTCACCATCACCATCATCATTATCACAATCATCACCAGCACCATTATCACCATCAACACTATCGCCATTCACCATCATCGCCACAATCAATATCGCTATCAACACCATAATCAACACCATCACAATTATCAACACCATATTGATTACCATCGTCACCATCACCACCAACACCACTACAACAACCGCCACCAACATTAACATCATCACCATAATTATAATAAAAACCATCCTCACCGTCATCGTCATCACCATCATCACAATCATCGCCTTAAACCATCATTGCCTTTACAACCATCACAATCACCACCACCATCATTATCAACATCGCTCTTGTGGTCGTGTGTGTGCCCACCAGAACCACAATAAAAACGTTTACCAATATGATCACCAGCACCACCATCGTCGTCATCATCATCACCCCCATATGATCCCAAAATTGATCCAAATCATTGTCATCATCACCATTATCACCGCCATTACCTCATCATTATGACCGTCCCCATCATCACCATATGATTCCACTATCACCATGATTATTAACATCACCACCAACATCACCACCGTCACCATCATCACCTTCATTATCACCATCATCACCTTCATCATCACCATGACCACCATCATCATCATCACCGTCGCTGTTTTGGTCATTTGTGTGACCACCATAACCATTATCACCATTTTACCAGCATTATCGCCAGCATAACCATCACCATATTATTCCAAGATCATCACGATTATTAACATCACCATCACCACCAACATCACCATCATCATCACCTCATCACCGTCACCATTATTATTACCATCAATACCATCACAATATGCATCATGATCATTAACAATATCATCATCACCTTTATCGTCATCGTAGGGATCATCTATACCATCATCATAACCAGCATCATATTATGATCCCACAATATTCACCATGGTAAGCAACATGATTATTAAGATAATCATCAACACCAACACTATCATCGTCACCATCACCACCATCATCATCACCTCCTTCGTCATCATCATCACCACTATCAACATTATGAGACCATCATCACCACTTTGATCTTATCATATTTCCATCTTTACCACGATATTCATTACAATCACCGTTCCCATCACCATCCCCACCACTGTGTCCCTTTTAGTTTCCTTCTTTCGTGATCTATTCCTTCCATTGCCTTATCTTTTCTTTCTTCTTTATTCATTACTTTCCAAAAAGGAGAAGAAAAGAAAAAATATTAAACATATTCTACTTAAAAAAAAACTTCTCACATCCCGAAGGCCTAACTAACGATTTTAAAACCAGACAGTGTCTAGACGTATCCATGGCAACCTCGAGGTACTTGTTTGTCAGTAAATTCCAGGTGTTTTTATTAAGGACGCGCGCGTCTATTCCATTGAATACCACTTCTTTTCATTGTATTGTTCAAGTATTTGATTGACAGGTGTTGAACAAAAGAAAATGTTAAACTATTGAAAGTGTCAGTACAGTCAGTGTACATCTTTAGCAAGAAAAATAAATGATGAAATAAGTTCAACAGACTTTTAGGATAAAAAACACCGAGTACTGTCTGCATAGAAAAGGGAAGAAATGGTTAACGTACAGATGTATGATATAAATGTGTACAGTATTGGGTATATATGACAAGGCCAAATTTTGCAACTGGAAATTTGGTAAAAACACAATGTACAGTATATAGAGATTAAGGAAGAGTCATAGGCCTTGTAGGTTTCGGAGGGGGAGGGTGTGTGGGGGGGGGGGTTGCGGGGGGTAGTGAGCAGAATACTGCAACGTTAGAAACGATCTACAGTAAAACCTTGTTAAGGAAATTGTGTAAGTGGTCCGGCAAATTGTAGAGGGTAGATTAGGGAAGCTTATGTTAATATAGTATTGTGAATGGATGAAGGAAATTACGTTTAATTTTTTATCACTGTTTGTTTTTTACTTAAACATCACTGTGCATTAATTATCAGTTAATTCATATATTAATTATGAAGAGAAAGAGTCCTGATAAAACATTGAGCATTTTCCCCTTTCCTTTATATCTCATTTAATTTTTTGGGTTAATCTATATGATCGAAGTTTGTACATATTTACTTTGGGTTCCTTTTGGCCCAAAAAAAAAAAATGAGATATGTTATTGTTAAGTGTAAGATTAGGCCTTATATCTCTTTATTTAAACAAATTTCATTCTTCTGAAGAATTTATAAGTCAATTCCATGTGTTTCTGTCTCATTTTGTCTCTATTTTACTCTCCCATTAATCATATTCCTCACCTGATGACTGTTCTTTCATTAACTTAGTTTATTTCTTTATCAAATTTCTTTTTCATTTCTTTTGTTTTACTACATTTATATAAACCAATTAATAAACATCCTTCAGTAACTATGAAATATAACTTTATCAATAATTAGTATCTTGTTTACACCATTAGTATCAAGTACTTATTTAATTAATGACTTACATTATATTTATAACTATCAATTATACTTACTGCAGTTCCTCTAATCTTTGAGAGTGTTGTACATAGTTTAATATTCCATTAACTTCATGTTTATTCATTTCTCTCCCTTCCTCTGTCTGTATGGACATCCTCTCTGTTGATGTTAGGATTGGTAGAGAGAGACCAGAGTAGAGGATAATGTTCCCATCTTCATCAATCTTACTAAAGGACAAGGCTAGATGCACACAGTCTATGGGAATCTGAAGAAAGGAAAATAATAAATAGAATTATTATCATCCTGTTTGTTAACAGGACAAATACTTGAAATTATAACATTATAATTAACTGAGGAATATTAACTTTATTATTGTTTTAAATTCATATAAATCAATAATATTTTGTTTATTTTAATCATGTCTTGTTATTATTTTGTTTATATGATAAATAGTGGTTTGAATTTGTTAAAAAAAGGGTAACTTAATTTCTAAAGTTTGTTTAATCTTCGATTCATTTTATTTTTATTAAGTGATATTTAGTCGGGGTATTAGGAGGCTGCCTTAGTGCGGAACTGGCGGGAGAGGGCGTCGATATGGTTTACCCTCGTGAATGTAAATGTATCGATTGGTGTCGTATTGGGTAGGAATGGGTGTGGTAGGGGTAAGGAGGGGTGGTTTAGGGTGGGAGAGCAAGTAGACTGCTTATACATATTAAATGTAATTTGTGTTTTACGGGGAGGTGGAAATCTGAAGAAAGGAAAACAAGAAGTATAATTTTTAATATCGCTTTATTAGGGTTGAAAGTTTGATACACAATTTCTTTTTAACTAGTAAATTAGTATGATTAAATACATTTATTTTGTTATGTTTTTATCTTTAATGTGGTTTCATGGAGATTTTAATTTCACAATCGGATCCTGCTTATGTTTACTGGGGTTTTTTTGTAACTATTTTTTAATATTTTTTTGGGGGGAGGGGTGAAAGTTTATATTAGTTTGATGACTGAAAGCAGAATTTTTTTTTCAGGATATTTTGCGTTTGATTTTAGAAGAGATAAAAGAGTATCTTAAATTATTGTTATTGTTTGTTGCTGAAGAATATCATAGTAACGTGTTAATTATTGTTGTTTACTTTTAAATATTTCTGTGCATTATCTTACAATAGGTGGGGTTGAAGCAATAAGGGATGTAAGCAAAAGATGTAACTCACTTTAATGTAATTATTTGTTTGAAACTAGGGTGTAACTGTATACCTTGTTTACAAACATCTGCTGTTATTTATTATGTATTGATTTTCACTGAATTTCGTTCATAGAGATATTTCTGTGTTGTTTTATTGAATATATATAACACTAACAGGTTTAGAATCATTGCTTGTTGCTGAAGAATATTAAAATACTTAAATGTTTGTTATTTACTTTAGATATATTTGTAAATTGTTGAAGAATAAACATACGCGGGTAACTAATTGTTGTTGTTGGTTGTTTACTTTTAAATATAATTTTTTAATCTGCTCTGATTTCAAATCAAGGGTGGTGAGTCTGGTTAGTAGCGATATTTAAATGTTACTTGCGTTTGGAGAAGTACAACAACAGATTGTAATATTTTCTTATTATGTGTTATTGAATAATATTGAAACAATGCGTAAATAAATTGTTGTTGTGTGTTGTTTACTTGTAAACCTTTTTTTTTTAAATCCATTCTCCTACAAGTCAAGAAGTGTAAAGGTGAATATTGGTAGCAGCATTTGAGCTTTATTTGAAGCTATTATCGTTCATTATGTTTGAAAATGAGGTGTGATGTTATCCTTTGGATAAAAACAGTTGTTATTATTTACATTTTATGTGTATATTTACTCCTCAATTTAAAAAGAAATTATCAAATTCTAGTTATAGTGCAGTGCTATATAATTTGCGTTTGTTTTGAATAATATACAAAAGTTGACTTGCAAGCGATTATGTAGTCATTTGTTTATTAAGCATATTAAAACAATTCGTACATATTTGTTGTTGTTTACTGTTTACTTTGAAGACATAAAGTTACTATTAAGGCAGATGAAGGAAATCTAGTCACAACAGCAACTGGTCTGACATATTTTACAGATAGTCATATTAATTGTATAAGAGGAGGGTGACATTGTATTTGTCATTTGTTCTGTTTGGAAAAACTTGAAATTATTGATTTAATTACAGTCAAGTGTAATTATTAATATTTCTTTAATCTTTTGTCATCATCGTTATCACAGACAATAGTAGATTCAGGAGATATAATGTCACGACTAGGTTAAAATACGAGGGAGTAGTAGGTTGGTTAGCTAAATATATTTATATCAGGGTTGGACTGTATGCAGGGTTACTGTTTAGTAAATACAAGTTGAGTGCTAATTTAAGGTCGGCGGTGGGGGGGGGGGGGGGTGTTAGCGATGGGTCTTTGGTGTTGTAAATTTCTAGATGTTCATTTCTTAAAAGTATAATTTTATCGGTTTTACAATTATTTTTTCTATCATATTTAATGATTGAGGAAAATTTCTTTGTGTTTAAACTTTACTTCACTAAGGCCACTGTACCCGATGACTGGATGGTTAGAGTGGAGTGACATGTATTATTGAGGTTTTAACTAAAGGTTATATGAAGGTGAATAGTTTACTTTTGAGAGGAAGGTGATTTGTGATATTGACTCATTCCATTGATATAGAAAATTAATGGGAGAAACAGGGATACCTGTAGTAATGAATAGTTGTTTTTATGTTGATATTTGTTGAAAGTTTATGGTGAGACTTGGTTGTAATATTTGTTTACAAATACATTTCAATAATGATCAAATGTAAACGTATTATATGATGTATTCTTCCTCACACTAAGGTGATCGGGAAATATTTGTAATATTATATTCTACAAGTTCCTTACTCATGTGGCCCATTGACGGTTTACTTACATTATGACTGGACGCTTTCAGCACGAGCTCTATGGCTGACCTCTGTACTGACACACTGTCTTTGCTACTGATGACTACACTTTGTGAGCACAAGTCTGTAATAGTTTGAACGTCATCAGCCTATTAAACAAGATAAACATTGTATTAGCAAAAAAAAAATGATATATGATAAGGTATAGAATGATAATTATTTATAAAATCACTATGATATGATCAAGTGCCACTTTACTAGTCATTAAAATAATAAATAATATGTATATATGATGAATCATATAGTGTGTTATGAGGCACGGTGGTTGCAACCGGTATGGGCGCACTGTACAATACATACAGAACGCGTGTAAGGACATAACACCTTAAATCCGATAAGTCAAAACACTATCATGCCTTATGCAGTCGCCTTGTACGGGATGAATAAATTATTGCAAGTATAAACGATTGATATTGAATAGTACGTTACTGTCCATGGTAAGACAGTAGAGAATATATAAAAAGAATAGAAAGGTTATACGTAACTGTTTAAAGAAAAAATAAAATGCAAAATACTCCTTATTTTTTACCTCCCCCGTTCACAGAACCTGCCCCCCCCCCTCCTCCCCATGCACACAAGCACACGCAAACACAACACATCCAGGCAAATTGAATTCAAACAGAACAAAAGTTCAACCAACCTTCTTCCATTTACCGGATTGGAGATCAAGATGACAGGCATTACTCGGCCACAAAACTGAAAAAAAAACAGAATAAAAATAAAATCAACAAAGTACATTTATTAATATAACCAGAGCTATGTAACTAAGACTCTCAATAAATTGAAACTAAGCTACCTAATTTTTGATTTAGATATATTATAAAATTTACATTTATTTTTTCCTGCAGGATTTTCATTTAGGATCACACTGACCTACCATCACTATGACATTCGCCGAACATTCCCTCACAGAAATGAGCTAAACTTATCTTACACTTTAACGATTTGGAATTGTTTCAAATATTCTTAACCAAATATTATGTATCATCATTGTTACAATAAAGCAGAACAATTAGTAACAAATATCAAATTGAAAGAAATGATCGCGGTCCTGCTGAATGGCAGTAAATATTTATTTACTGGTATTAACTGTAACCTTGGAAGGATTTCTTTGCTTTATCTCCACAGCATAGTAGAGTAGTTTAATATCATTGTGGTATAACAAGTGTTTGTTACATTACACAGTCTGTACTGTAACCAGTATACATTGTTTTGTAACATATTGTAGTGTAAGACCCCGGTCACACGTACATTTTTTTTCAGACATAACGATATTCCGACCATGGTCCGACCATGGTACTGTTTGCGTGTGACCGCTCTCTACTATGGTCTGACGATCGTCCGACCATCGTCCACTAAAGATGGTAATTAGCACCGTTAGCCCTGAATTAACCATGGTCCGACCATCGTTAGCAGGAGGAACCATGCGTGTGACCGCAATTGTGTTGTCCGAATATTCATGTTAGCGTAAACAGTGACCTCGGCCGGAAATCCCCGATTTCAATCCTTTGACATAGCGACGCGTGCCTAGATACATACGATGTAAACAACACAAACCTGCACTGCACTGCATACAGCACACTTTACATACACGCGTACGGTTTTTACCACAAAACGACACACAGTCAACACTCCGGACAATTCGACAAGATAACTCGCAACGGCAGCAACTACTCGCGGTAAAACCTGGGAGGAACAAGAAGTCCTGACACTAATTGATATATTTTTAGGGGAGAAGATACAGAGTATGGTGGACAACACCGCCAGGAATAATGAGGTGTTAAGGAAGTGTGCGGAGATTAGGACCAAAGTAGAGCTGGTACAAGCGACAGACGGAATCAATAGGAATCAATGAAAGCGTTACGGCAAATTGAGCTTCCATCGCCATCAACTACTACTTACAACTAAAAACCCCGCGAATCATGTTCAAATCCGTGACCCTTGACCGACCCAACGCAACTGCGCATGATAGCTTTGCAAAAGCATAATTAACTCACTGATGCATGTGTCCGCGAATAACGATCGTCCGAATATAATATAAAGGCGTGTGAGTACGTGTGACGGCTACCGCAGTTAGTTTAATATGGTCAGACTATAGTTAAGAAACGATGGCCGGAAGATGCAATGTTATACGTGTGACCGTGGTCTTAGTCATACCTTGTACGCACATAGCCATACCTTGTACATTCTGTCTTTTTAATTCTTCTGGTATTTTCTCTGGTCTGATAGATGCAGGTAGTATGCAGTTAGCAAACCTGTGATATAAAATAAACATATCAAATGATCGTGTGCTTCCCTTTAAATACTAACAACCAGTTGACCTTACTATAGCCAGGTAACCTAATAATAAACAGAGAATACCTCATGAATTGTATCAACAAAATGCAAATATTTGCAATTAAGATAACAGAGTTCTAGTGAATATACCAACGCATAAAATTCAAGATTTTAATTACTGCATTTAAATGCTTGCACGGAATGGTACCTTCTTACCAGTCTGAGTTGATCACACCTCGAGTACCCAAACACACCCTTCGCCCTTATGGCAAGCCGTTTTAACATTTACCTCGCTATTCGACTTAAGTCGAATACATTTCACTTAAGTGGAATTCAATTTCACTTAAGCAGAATACTATTTAACTTAAGTGGAATTATATTTCATTTAAGTGGAATACCATTCAACTTAAGCTTAATTGTATTTTACTTAAGCTGAATTCATCAACTTGTCACTGCATTTTACTTAAGCTAAGTTCTGTTTCACTTAAGTGGAATTGCATTCCACTTAAGTGGAATTGCATTCCACTTAAGTGGAAATGCATTTCACTTAAGTGGAATTGTATTCTACTTAAGTGGAATTGTATTCTACTTAAGTGGAATTGTATTCTACTTAAGTGGAATGTCCTGTCTATTTCACTTAAGTGGAATACAATTCCACGTAAGTGGAAATGCATTCCACTTAAGTGAAATGTGATTGGATAGTCTATTTCACTTAAGTGGAATGTGATTGGCTAGTGTATTCCACTTAAGTGGAATGTGATTGGCTAGTGCATTTACCGCCAAACTTTGCCCATGCCTTTGCGCGCCATTATAAACAACTTGCCGCGATACGTGTACGTACGTACGTGGTGTCGATATGTGCACAATGAATATCGGCTGTCCATCGGGATCCAGCTAGCACTTAACATCCGTGCAAGGTGTGTACGTACGTACCTGACCTGGTACCTGACGAATACCATTACCAAAATAAAGCCATGACAAATACATTATAAGTGGTTGGAGCTACAGCCGGAAACACATTGACAAGGGCAAGAAAACGTGTTACTTTTTGTGGATTTGGGGTTTTGGATGAAATCTTTTATTTCGTCAAAAGTTTCACTATCTAAAAAGTTTCGAATTCTGCCTATGTTACTTAAACAAGATGTAAGTCGCCTCTGTTGTGCATAATACTGATTGTTCCCCTGGGCAAGTGAGGAAACAACACTTTGAATTGTGTCTCTAACAACAACAATTATTTGATCGCATTCCAGCAATGTTAGATGTGAATGATCAGCCGTAGCCATGATGTACACGTGCAACGAGGATCGACTAAATCATCATATGTGATGAGCAATTGAATGCGTTACGACGAACATAACCCTAAATTGTATTTATATGTAAGCCACATATCAACATTTCCACTTAAGTGGAATTGTATTTTACTTGAGCAGAATAGAATTCCACTTAAGTGAAATTGACGCCCAAAAGATGTTATTCCACTTAAGTGAAATTGTATTCTACTTAAGTGGAATACAATTCCACTTAAGTGGAAATGCATTCCACTTAAGTGGAATTGTATTTCACTTAAGTGGAAATGCATTCCACTTAAGTGGAATACAATTCCACTTAAGTGAAATAGATGGGCTATTTAGCTTAAGTGGAATACAATTCCACTTAAGAGGAAATGTATTCCACTTAAGTGAAATACAATTCCACTTAAGTGGAATGCATTTCCACTTAAGTGAAATAGAAATGTCCATTTCTACTTAAGTGAAATTGAATTCCACTTAAGTGAAATTGAATTCCACTTCAGTGGAATACATTTCACTTAAGTGGAATTCCATCTCACTTAAGTAGAATGTATTCCACTTAAGTGAAATGTATTCGACTTAAGTCTAATTGCGAGGTAAATGTTAAAACGGCTTGCCATACGCCCTAAGCCTATTACTCCCGTTCCACGCAGCACGAATAACAAGAAGCACTATGCCGGCAGCTTATTACGTCGCTGCACCTGATCTATGGAACGGGCTTCCTTCCGGAATTCGCATGATCACAGACTCCACCTTCTTTAACTCACGCCTAAAAACGTATATCTTTCTTTATAATCTTTACCAACACGCATATCGTATACATTTCGCAATGTTCATTGTATCCTCTATATATGACCTGTCAATCATATTGTAATGCGTCACGTGGTTGAACACCTGCACAGCTAAAGTACATATTCTGTTACATCTCTTAGTTACCATGAATACATCGAACAAATGTACCGTTGAAGGTCACCTTGACAATCGGAAAACCTGTAATTCTGTTTGACTACAATGGCAATGCTAGCCAAGTACAACATTTTAACAATGTAGTTTTCTATCATTCAACTATTTAAAACAGAGAAAATCATTTTGTCTAATTGTTAATGTTTATCATTTACAGATTTTCACACTCAACAGGACTCTATCTTAGGTCATAAATTCCTACAAAATCATTATTCCGATTTGTTTGGAGTTTCTTTGGCTTCTGATTGGCTTCTGTTTTTAACTGTTCATCAAAGAACAACACAAGAAGTTTTACGATTGAAACCAAAACTTGTGCACTATTTACGCAATGACTCACTGATTTTGTTGGCAACCAACTGTTAATTATTAATACAGTAGTTATCTTCCTGGAGTCATAATATATCGTTGAAATTTCGTTGAATTAATTAGATTGATTTGTTTTTAAGGATATTTTCTTTTGTAGTTGCCTCTAAACGTTGTTGGTAAATGAATTTCAGGAGGAAAAAACAACCGGATGTCATGTTTCTCTTATTTTCACTTTACACAATGATATGAATTGAAAATAGGCGTGGTTTGTCATACTTTATATCGCAATATCTGTTTGACGAATTTACTGCACTCCACTCATACGTATCTCCGTTCTACAAATACACTCTCAAATTAGTCTAGCATATTAAACATATTGCGGAAATCCAAGCATTGTTATACAAGGACAATCTCGTATCGCAACAGTCATACTGGAAGTTCAATCCCCCCCCCCCCCGCGCCGCGATAAAAAATATTTACGAAATAAAGCTTTATAAACAAGTTTATCTTTTTGATTGCATTCAGATAACCTTAAACTTCCAATTTACCCGGCCAAACCAACCTGTTCCTGTATGACGGCATCTTTGATGCTATTTGTTGTCTAGTATACTTTTGTCGGTTCCTTTGATAACAGGATTAATTAATTGAATAATTTATTAAATCTTTTGTAATAATCCAAACTCTCTCCTACTCATATTCATTCTATCTTGTTAGTTACTCACCAAAGTTTCCTGAATTTCTTAGACGGCAGTACATAGTTCAATAATCCTATAATGTCTTCCTCAGTAAGTTCATCTTTCCCTGCATTCACCAATAACTTCTCCAGTGATGAGAGGCTTGGTAGAGCAATACCAGACCGGAGGATGATGGTATTGTTGTCAACCTTACTGAAGGACCACTCCAGGCTTAGATCAGATATTGGAATCTGAAGAAAGACAAATAAAATAATAAACTGTAGTTTAGATGCTTTAAATGAGTAAAATGAAGAATTATTTTTGAAAAAAAGTGCAAAATGACAAATTAAATAAATGAACAAAATGAAATACAGAGTTGAACTCACTACCGATGTGTTGAGTTACCGCGAGCACGTAGGATAGTCAAACTTGGTTCCGACTATAAGGAAAACAAAATGATTTCCCCATAAAAATATAGGAATAGCCTCAAGTATAAATGTATACAAGTGATTGCAGATCTCGAGTTAAATCATATAGGCTAAGCCAGCGACGTAGCCAGGAATTTGAAAGGGGGGGAGCACTTTTTGTGATTGATATGGATTTTCAAAATTGTAGGCACGACTATCTAAGCGGAGCGCCACCATCGGTTGGCGCGCAGCGTACAAGAAAATTTCTGGTTTTGATACCACCCAGATCACCGGAAATGGCACTTCCCGGGCTTGAAAATGACCAACCAGATGTACACTTTTTGCCTGAGAACCAAGTATTCCCGATAGTTTTTTTTCCATCCATAACCTTTTTGAAGATTGTCACCAGTCACAAATCATGTTCGACCTCATCGCATGTCCTGTGGATCATTGCTTTTTATAGGTGATTCTACGTCGCGGCCCACAATATCCGTCAGGCCCACTTTTCAAGGTTCCAAGCCCATTATTTGTTCAGAATTTGAAAATTCACATTTCTCGTGAATAAACTCACTTCAAAACATATCCATAATGTTGCACAAAATTTCATCTATGGACAACCGATATAGAAAAACCTCCTTCAACCCCTAACAGACCGGCCAAAATTGCACGAGTAGAGGGAAGTGTGATAAAGAATGTTGGTCAGAAATTTTCGAAAATTCAGACACAGTTAATTTATTGGTGTACAAATATTAAAACCTCTTATAACGGCTATTATAAAACTTGGTTGAAGGAAATGAAAAAATAGCAGATATTTCCGAAACAGAACACTACACACATAGGCGTAGGAGGCGGGGGGGGGGGGCTGCAGCCCCTAATTTGCCATTTTCTAATGTAAAAGAGAGTTTTGACATAATTGGACCTCCATGCCTTTTTCTCCATCTACATAAGACATTTCGTTGTTTACATTAGCATCCCGCGGTACACTGCGCAACTTTCACGGACCGTACGGTACACGATGGCATGCGATGTAGGGTAAATAACCGATGCTTGTTTATATGATATTGACCATAACATGTTGAACGCGCGCAAAAAATGTTGGTTATTTTTTTCGGGCAAGTCGGACAGTTTTGAGGCTGTTCATCCTGGAACGCCATTTTCATGCTCACTGATATGATGTGATATCTGCTGCGGTTGCTTTACAAATTCGAACAGGCGCGTAGCGAGGAATTTGCCAAGGGAGGGGCGAAGCCTGTAGGCAAATTATCTCCATAGGTTGGGCCACCATAAGTTGGCGCGAAGCGTTCAAGAAAATTTTGGCCGAACATGCCTCCCAGATCGCTGGAAATGGCACTACCCAGGACCATTTGTTGGCGCGAAGCGTACAAGT
Source organism: Apostichopus japonicus (assembly GCF_037975245.1). Lineage (NCBI taxonomy): Eukaryota > Metazoa > Echinodermata > Holothuroidea > Aspidochirotida > Stichopodidae > Apostichopus > Apostichopus japonicus. Next base: position 39,046,526 of record NC_092576.1, read on the forward strand.
AAATTTTGGCCGAAAATGCCTCCCAGATCGCTGGAAACGACACTTCCCAGGCCTTGTAAGTTGCATCTAAGCACTTTCTATTTTGAAATTACTGGCGATATCATAAAAAAAAATATACTGACCGCCCCCCTCCCGAAATGCGTCAGGTTCCCCGACGACACGGTCGAGTTCGAGACCAGCCACAGTTGGTTTCATAGCACAATTCTACAATTGTTTAAGGCGTATATACACACACACGCGTTATGATAGACCATATATAGTCAGTGGCGTCACCAGACTTTTCAGTCTGGGGGGGCACAGGGGGGGCACCAGCATTTGATGGGGGGGCACTTAGGTGGATACGGATCAACGTCCTGGGGAGGGGTCTAAGGAGAGGGGGTGCCCCTCCAGGCGCGGCGGAACGGGGAAATTATTGGGGGGGGGACTAATGTGTAGAGACTATCTAAGCGGAGCGCCACCATCGGTTGGCGCGGAGCGTACAAGAAAATTTTGGGTTTTTCAAACCCCCAGATGGCCGGAAACGGCTCTTCCCGAGTGTTTTATGCTGCGAATACCTAGCCCTAAAATATGGGTCTCAAGCCTGCAATTTTTCAGATTGCAAGCCCCCAAGCCCCCCCCCCGGTTCCGCCGCCACTGCCCCCCCTCCCCTTTGGAAAATTTTCGCATACGGAGGATGGGCTAGATGCAAAATGCTGCCACATTTGATGCTAAATTCGATCTGAAGATATCTCCAGAAATTGCTCTTTTTGAGGTAATGATTTTAACAAGGCGCAGAATTTTGCGGAGGATATGAACCACATGCTGTCGATATTATGCCTAACCCTATCAATAGAAGCTACATTTGTTGAATTAATGTGTGCATGACCCCGACTCCTTTCTTGTCCTTCTCGTTTTCGCCCATTATCTATTAAGATGTAACAGGTTCCAGCATCGTTATTGGCTCCTATCAGGGATCTCACCATGCAATCCAAAGTTTGATCACACATCGAGTATGGCTCAGTATGCAGGTGTGAACATTCGCCATTTGTTCCTACAAGCATCTGACCTCAAATGACCTCTGCACCCCTTACACAACAGGGTTAATATATGGGTCCACAAATATAGGCAAGTATGGAGCCTGCGGACCCTCACATTCTCACATTTCGTCAGCTCTTAACCTGTCAACCTCAGACCAAGGCAACATATTGCAGTACCCTCCCTTCTCACAGTCATGTAGCTCGCGAAGCGGACTTGTATATCCGCTGGTATGGCGTGAGCACTGACACATTCAGTGTAAATATCGACACCTGTTGTGATGGCGCGGGTTACGACTTCGATACCCGACGTTCAAGGATAAACTTGTTAATTTTTTCGTTTTTCGCAGCTCATTTGAAGAAAATACGAATTACTGTGCTTCTTTGTCCTTATGAAAAACCAACTCAGATGATGGGAGTTGAATATAACAAAATATATATATATTTTTTAACCAACCCAAATCTCAGATGGGGGGGCACCCGGGGGGGCACTAGGTTTTCCAGGGGGGGCACGTGCCCCCCTGGCCCCCCCTTGGCGACGCCACTGTATATAGTATATAGATCATCAGTGAGAGAGGAAAAATGGAAACGTCAAAAATGGAGTTGTCGGTGTAAGGGGTAGGGTGAGGCAAACGCCCCTTCCGAAATCCTTGATCCGTCACTGACTACCCTGTGTATATAATAGGGACCAGCGCTGTAATGATGTCACTGTTCCTCTTTCTCTTCCCGGTGTCTTGGCGTTTTCCTTCTACTCCCTCTTTTTCTCCTTTTCTCTCTTTCTTCTTTTTCTTTTCCCTTCCTTCCTCTCCTCCTCCTCTTTTCCCCCCTCTTTTTTCCTTTTTTTTTTTCTCTCCTCTTTTTCTTACCCGGGAGGCGCGCGCCCCCAACGCCCCCCCCCTGGATACGCGCCTGTTGTGCATACAGTTCGTGACATTCCATAGAGTGCGGTTAGGCAGGCAATATGTATTTTATTACGCAGTGGCCAACTGTAGGCTTGTAATTGGCTATAAGCTAAATTTAGCTAATTGCATCTGCCAAACTAAGTAAGTAGTTGAATCAGTAGGCATGAATGTTACTACGATTACAATCGAGTTAACGGAGCTGACGAGTATTCAAGATCAAAAGAGCACTGACAAAATACCATGCTAAAAAAACGACAGTTTAAAAAAAAAAAAAAATGACACTGAAAGGGGGGGAGCGGTCGCTCCCCCTGCCCCCCCTGGCTACGTCCCTGGCCGCTAAGCTATTGTCATCTGCCCTTTAACCACCACTCCCCCCCCCACCCCTCTTCCGCCCTACCAGCTAGACTAACTCGACAGAACACCACTTGTGCCCGCTGGATGATAACAATATACATGGTAGTAAAACCCATTCGCTATACCTAACAACTGGTATCAATGATTTGTAGCAAGTAAATGACATCAGTTGCTTGAACATTTTCTTCATCATAGCTTGGTCTTCAAACACAAACTTATTTGTACCAGTCTTGAAAACTAACATGCTAAGAAATCAATTAGAAAATCGTAAACATTAAAAAATGTATTTGTGAAAATTAAACTATCACGTCTGTACACTCATCGACCATCACACTAGTATAAGCGCGGGTGTGAGGCCTAAATCTACATAACGTGACCGCACGAACGTACTTTCGCTCCCGACACATATTGATTGTTTATAACCTTTAAACTGTATTTTCTTTTAATTCTCTGAATCTACTCATTTGTACCACTCTTGCATGATAACATAGTAAAGGTAAATGAGAAAATATTATGTTGATAGCACATGACAGGCCTAGTTGCAAACAAAAACAAGTTTCTATTACTTTTACCCCCGTTTCTCCATCCCTAATATGTACTGTGTATAATGCCTCAACCTACACACAGTAACAACAAACCTCCCCTCCCGACACATACGGAGTAAACACGACCGATACACGCCGGTGTATACCGCTAACAAGCAACGTCACCTAAACGCTATTTCATACAATGATTGTGCAACACATTCCACGCATATGGATTTGTCTATGCAATGTTTGTTGTAGGCTTATTCTTTGTCGTGTCTACTCTAAAGCAGTACTTCAGCTAGGCCTATTTTACATTACGTTACAGCATTATCCACCAACCACCCCCCCCCCCCTTTGCCCGAACAAACTCTCCATAACAAACACACGCAGTGTCACGGCTGGGAGATACCTATACCTGATAATAAAACCCATTAGCTACACCTAACTGCTGACATGAACGGTTTATAACATGTAAACAGTTGTTTGTTTGAATTCTCTTTATATCTTTCTGGGTGTACAGTACGAGCCTACACTCATCTGTAACAGTCTTTCTTGCATGAGAAAATCGTAAGAGATAAGTTAGAAAATAGTGTGACATTACATGATATTTGTGACATAGAAGTTTATATTACTTTCCCGTTTCTCGTTCCCTACTCTGTACACTCATCGATCATCACATTAGTATTAACGCGGTTAATCAGACCTTAACCTATATACAATCATTGCAAGAACTAACTGTTCGCCCGACACATGCAGAGTAAATACAACCGACACACGCCCGTATGAACCGCTTACAAGCTACCGCCACGTAAACTCTGGTCAGACACTAGTTTTATATTATAATATTTTGTTTTTTTATAACTGTAAACAAATTCCATGCATTTTATATTCTCTCAAAAATGTTTGTTGTTGGTCCATTCTTTGTCGTGTCTAAAGTAGTAGCCTATTGTGCAGCTGCAAATGTCACAATGTTCCAGCATCATAACTGCTACAGTAAATATCTTTGCTAAACGTGAGCGACATTCGTAATCCATGTACTGCTACCACTCTCAATGTGACCGCACAACGAAATCATATCCATTATCACTACGGCACTACCAGGGCTAACTCGACTCTCGGAATTTGATTAGGGCCTACTGATATGTTACTCGGTCTATATACGTACGTATTAGTGTCGAATTAATAACTATTCAAAAAACAGTCGTATTATTTAACACAAGCCATTTAAATTAGCCCATAGCCATGTTTTACGGCCAGTGGTAAAGTTCTAGACTATCTTGACAGAAATAAACAAACATGTTACTGATACTAGTTCTACGTCTAACCATCCAGAATTGGTCTACATTATTTGCAGTACTATAATTAAACTTACCTTGAAAGCAACATTGTTTTAGTAGGATTATATCCTAAAGCGGTGATAAACGTATAGGCCTAGACTTGACGGAGCCTAACTATGTCTGTCAAAACAAAAGCTCCGTTTTCAACGCAGTCAAAACACCGCAATGGACGATGCACCTGTATTGACGCGGCAGGCTGAATGGCTGACATACCATCTGCCTACATTATTGTAGTAGTGTAAATGCTTCAAATGACAGATGTTATATATAAGCTGTGAATAGTCTACTGAGTGGTGGTTAAGTTAGCGCAACTCGCCAGAGTTAACTTATTTGAGAACAAAATATGTATTAATAATGTAATACTTCATCGAGATAATTTTTAAAAAATGGTAACCTACGATTGCTGCTGACAGGAAGAAACGTCCACTAAAGATGAAAGCCAAAAACTGTGCAGCCGATCCGATCAAATCAAACATAAACAACATTGTTTGGATCGCGGATACAGTCGATAAAAGCGGGGGCGCACTCCCAAAATTTGTCTTTAGAGATTGAACGATGTTAATATTCTAAAGTAGATAGTGAGCGTCACTGTTCGTTTCAGCTATTTATACCCCTCGTTATTTATGTCATTGATTAGTTTACAGACTCAGATAACAGAAAGGGGTCAATCTAACCATGGTAGCAATTGAACAGAGCAAATACCCTAAAAATTGTGTTTCGTTTACATTATATTCATGGCATAAATGAAATAGTAACTTTAGTTCTAATTTGACATTTAAAGTGCCCTGTTTTTAAGAGTGCCATTTCTGTTATGATTTTTGGATGCTTTTTGAATCACTGGAAGGAAGAGGAAAATAGTTGCATCGGAGTAATGTGTGATTTACCATACCAGAAAAGTCTACTTTAACTGTTATGTTCGTCAATAATGATTTCAGAAAAAAAAATGAAGTACGTGCTTGTATACCGCCCTCCTTAAATGAAAAACTAGCTACGTTACACAAATGACTCAGCATAATACTTGCTTACTACAAATTACTTAAGATTCGTCCACGGGAAAATAATGAGGTTCCCTTTCTTATACATTTAGTGAGTTCAATATTGAAATTACAATGAGTAGGAACACAAAAGAAACTAATTTTAGCATAATACGTAAAGGTAACAGTATCACACAAGTGACAGGAACAAACAAAGTGGACAATACCAATAGGAAACAGAAAGAGAGGGAAAACACAGCCTGTAATTATAAAGGGTTATTATTAAGCAGTCTTTATCAAAGCTTTTGACATTTGATATGAGAGCAGCAGAGTTTTATCCTGCAGTACGTATATAGTGTATGTTGTGCTGAGAGGAGATAAGCCTATTTGAGGGTGAATAGATAGTGCTGAGCGGGAACGAGTACATAATAGGACTCGAGTACGTCGTACAATGACAATTTAAACGAATATATGATCAAGAGAATTGGAATGGAGTCATGTACTGGGTTAAATATAAAAAACACCAACTTGATAGCCATAGATGTCAAAGAAAGTGGGAATTTTTAAATTGGCAAAGAGCAGTAACGAATGATGATGAAACAGTGTAACAGTGTAAAATTAGACGAATGACTCTTTTCTGTTAGACGAATAGAAGTTAACTCTAACTGTGTTATTAGGGGCCTATCAATTTTCGAGGCATAATATCAGTATATTTTTTCTCTCTTTTTTTTCTTGGAGAATATAACAAAGTGCGAGTTAATTACACAATTGCGGAGACGAAAGAAACAACCTTGCATAGATATCTTAAGTCAGGCAAATGGATTATCAATGAATTGAGTTGGACGGGTAACATATAATTCAGTCATAAATTACTTATATCGACACGGCAAGCAGATTGCATTATGTAAAATACATAGGCCGTAAATTGTACTGTAATATGCTAACAGTGCCAAAAGTGACGAATTTTAAACAAGTTACATAATGTATTACAAATCATTATAACAACTTTTTTTTTTAAATTTATACTGCATTTTATTGCATCGGTATTATGCATAAGGGAAATTATTACTAATTTATTATAGCGGGATTTGTGGTAAGATTGTATCTGATATCATAGAACTGAGGTATATAAGGAAGTTCATCAAGAATTAAAGAAAAAGACAATGATAACTCATATAATAGTAACGAATGTGCATACTCGATAGTACTTACGTCATGGCTTGATGCTATCTGTAGCAGCTGTACGGTAGACCTCTGTAGTAACTTGCTGTCATCTCTTCTGATGAAAACCTTCTCAGAACAGAGCTCTGTTACAGTCTTTCTGATCTCCTCAATGTCTCCATTTTGTTCCAAGATGCAGAGGATTGCAAACTTATCACAATCCTTTTTCTTCTTCAAATATTCGATGATGTTACCAGCTGCTGTACGGCTTAGTCCACATGCGAATCGAAAGACATACTGGAGGTCTAATGGATCCATCTTACCTAGAGTTTGTTCTAATTCGGCTGAATTCTTCACACTAGCAGCGATATCCGCGACCCTAAATGATGCAAACCACTCACAGAATAGTTTATGGTAGAAGCTTACTTCAGTCTTGGTATTAATGTTATCACCAGGAGTTTCTCCATCGGTAATATGAACGACCTTTTCCTCTACTAAGATACCAACACGGATATAGTGATCATAAAATGCTTGACCAACTCGTTTACAGAACGCATCTTTCCCCCACACAATCTGTTGAATATCTCCATTGAGACCTTCAAATGCTATTTTATCAAGTTTACCATGTTTGGACTCAAACTCCACTTCATAGGTCATAACATTACGTTCTGCTGCCTTGTTTCTGGTGTGACTGTGAAAACATTTCATCATGTAGATGAAAAACTCCGTAACAGACTTAAATTTCTGAAAGTCTCGTCTTTCATCAGTCATGTGAGCGAACGTAACGAAGAATAGAGGAACTTGGCAGAGATCGTCAAGAATTGGGTTTCCTTTCAAACCTTGTTTAATTTTATCAAAAGCCTTTTCATTTTTGTCTCTGGTGAATACTTTGCGAATGTACTGATCACGCGCAGTTTCATCAAAACCTTTCAACTTTACTCGTTTGGTTTCTGACTTGTCAAAGTCTTTTGGTAGATACCTGGTCGTCAAGGTTACTTCGAATTTTCGAAACTTCTCTAGTGTGACGATCTGATCTACGTCACTTCCTGTGGTTTGATCTCTTTCAGGATACTCGTCATAGCCATCCAGGAGAACTTTAACTCTATGGCAGCCTTCCAGAATAGCTCTAATATCAGATTGTTTCACACGGGGCTCGTTTGGAAGTAGAAACAGTTTGATCGCCCTGTAAATGGACTTCACATTACCCAGCTGTCTCAGTCGTAGAAGAATTAACACATCTGCATCATAGAAAGGGGATTCCTTCACACCGTTACACCAGTCATAGGCTAACTGAAGGGTTAGGGTTGATTTACCGTACCCTGGTTCACCCTCTATAATTCGACGTACTGATTTAATACGCGGATCAGTGAAAATATGATTATATGACGCCAAACGTTCCCATGATCCTTCGGTGGAGAAGGGGGTACGTCTCTCGATGACACCCTCAATGCTGCCCTCAACGAATACTTTATCTACACAGTAGAGTCTATCTTTGATATAAGGGATCGGTTGAACTGCGTCATTTCGTTCCTTGTACGTAGACTTCAGCTCTGTCAGAAAGATTTCTTTTTTTTTCTGCATATAATGAAATTCAAAAGTAAACAATGAAATCATTAGTAGGGTACGGTATTAATTACGATCAATGCAACGATACTTCATATTAAAGTGGGATTTTGAAAGACCGTCACCCCCACCTAACCCCTCCCTCTTCGCCACATATGACATTATTGAATTATGTATATTTATTTGGAAAATTTTCATTCAGATTTTGAAAGAATTCAATGAAAAACTAAGATATGCTATTGATTTAGAATACGATGACGTATCAATAAAATGCTTTTCAATTTGTCTTTGAAAGTATGATTGCACCAGAGCAAGCGCAACTATACGGACCTTCCAAAGTAAGTGCTTGTTGGGTTGATGGCTCAGCTCTTACAGGAGTGGACTGGTTCGATCTGGTCGGCTGACGGGAAATATTTCTTGCCAGTCGTCTGATCCGATCCATACTTCCGTTTTTCTAGTCACCTCGGAGTTATTAAAAGATTCTCGCTCGCACTATGTTCTTGTTAGCATGTAAATTTAACAGCGGCGTGTACACGCCCCATAGCCTTTGCACACCTTGTGCACTGTGAACTGCCTGTTAACGATGACAAATAAGCATGAGAGCAATATTAGCAGGAAAAAAAAACAAACGTTAATTAAATCCTGAATCCTAGAATAGTGTCTACTACTTGTGCAGAAATAAAGTACCGTACTCTGATTGGTCATATCCATTAATGGATGTAGATGAGTTGAATTAACTAAGTCACATACATTGTATAGACAGATGCTGCTGAGTTAAACCCAAGTAGGAATTTGTTCACTGATTCTCTTATTAAAACACAAACATTATATACTTGATATCAAACAGATTATTATTATAATGTACTTCATATAAAACATGATTCAAGGGCCTAGGAACGAAAGCCAAACGACTTTAGTTATCAACTCTCAGCCACAGTCCCCTTGTATTGAGACTGTGACCATGTTTTTATGCTGAGCTTAAGTCAAATGTGTATCGTGAGTCCCTTGGAAAGGGAATAGATCTTAGCTGAAAAGGCCTCTCCTCTATTCAGCAAGAGCAATGAAGCTAGGTACTGCACATGTATTGGAATAATACTTGTTAATGACTAGTTATTAAGTCGCAAGCAGACTGTATTCTCAGATGTTGCCCAATTTAATTCGTGTAAATTGAGTGTTTGTTGTCTTAGCTGATTCGCTTTGGAACACAAACGTTCCTGGTATGTATATACTATATATGATGATAATGCACTTTTCAAGGAAAGTCACTCAAGATAGAGTCTGTGCACGAGAATCAAACGACTTTACTAATCAACCTTCAGTCCCCTTACATTGAGATTGTGACCGTATACTCTTGAGGATAGTATGTCAAATGTGTATCACTAGTCTCTCCCAAATGAAATAGATCTTAGCCAAAACTGCCGAGCTTATAATGTTAGAGTTGGTTAGCATCTTGTTTCATCTCTAGAGCAAGGCAAACTATGTCTCCAAACAGAACTAGCATTGTTCCATACAGGTGGCAAATGCCTGCAGTGGAATAACGACCTTCCTTCAGTTCTTAAGGGTGTCCGCATATAAAGCGGGAGGTCACGGTTCGAATCCCGGTGGAGTCTGGACAATGTTTCATTGTTCGAGATTTCTCAACTCTTGAAAATTTCATATATATGCATCGATCATCAGGCAACTGAACTCATCAACACAGACTATCTCGGCTTCAGGCGTGTGTGTTTACGGTTGCCATGGCGACAGCAAGCTGAGGAAAATCTTCAACAGAAACACAATGAAATTCAGCTACAGTTGCATGAAAAACATGTTTTCCATTATTAAGTCCCACAACGCCAGAATAATGCGAGAAAACAACCCGACAGCAAATGCCAACAATAATTGCAACTGTACAGATAAAGGAACCTGCCCTCTGCATGGAGAGGGGTGCACTCTGTACAATCATAACACTTGGGTAATACGCCCTTAATGACAGTTATTCAAAGCCAATTTATAATCTGTTAACACACCAGTAGAATCACTGTGGTCGAGTGGTACGGACTTCGGTTCGAGACACGAAAATCTGGGGTTCGATTCCTACCTTCGCCTGATGAGTCCCAAAAGGACGAAACCGGTCGTGAAGTGGAATTTTTCTGGTGTGTTTTGTGTTATTCTTTATTGAATTACTATATATCTGTCATACCACTTGCTACACATTCAATTCTTATATATATATATATATATATATATATATATATATATATATATATATATATATATATATATATATATATATATATATATATATATATATATATATATATATATATATATATATATATATATATATATATATATAAATTTTAACATTTTTAAATGTTAACATTTTGCAAGGATTCGAGGTGCCATTAGTAGATGCCATATTTATTTATACTGCTGTTGAAAGCACGCAATCTTGACCAGTAGTTGGATGTGTATTAGTTATCATGTATCTTTTTTATTCATATCGGAGAATAATTTAACCACGGATATCAAATATGGCATGTGATACGCTTAAGTTGAATCATGAAAATTACAGTTAAAGAACGTTAAATGAACAAGTGTCTAATAACCAATCTTCAAGCAACAAGCTTAACCTGTGTAACCTTTTACTTATATACGAAACATCTCACCGTAAACATGTTTAAAATACAACAAAATGGAAGGATCGTGCCAGGACCAGAGCGGCATGTTGAATATTCTTAACGACATGGTTTATACAACGTCAGGGTACAAGGTCATATCATTTTAAGTTAAAGGTTATAGATAAAACAGATAAGAATTTATCAGCAGTGATAACACAAGCAGGAGTTGTATCAGCAAATTTAAACAAAAAAGTTCAACGAATATGAAACTACCCAAATATGTGAACAATTACATTTCACCCTATATCGCACATCATACTTGCCGAAAGATCTACTAGCGTCTAATTAAATGATATTTCAAGTGTGCATTTGTCGTAAATCCCGACATCACTTCCCTTACATTGATATTGTGTCGGTGCATTTGATTATGACGATTTTATGTCAAATGTGTATCACGAGTCCCATAGGGAATAGATCTTAGCCATTAGTGTTGAGTATATAATGTTGAGGCCTGGTAACCATGTTGATCCATGGAATGCTATTATAATGACTGGTCTACCTCGTGACTGTGGCTAAGCCAGTTCACTTTATACTACGCATGTGCTTGATTTCATGTGCGTCAATAGTTTACAATATGATATCAGCCGAGCTTATAATATCGACCATGACTTACACTTTAATCCATGTCGTGATGTTTTAATGAATTATCGAATTTGTGTATGTGAATAAGCCAGTTCAAAGTTTATAATGCACATATATATGCATGGTCTTCCTCTGATCAGCTCGTGGGGAATACTTCGTCAGGTATAACGCAAATTTCTGTAACAAATAGTGCAATAAGGTAGCGATGATGTCAGGCAAAGTGGTGCTTTGTACACCTTAATTGATAGGTGTATGGTTTAATGTACCTCATAACGAAAGGCGAGCCGTACTGCATATGACACCATTTGTCAGTATGATACAAACAAAATGTATTTTTGGATTAGTTAAAACTGCGCTGGTCAAATCATTGTCTATAATTAACTAGTTTAGAAAAGTTTACAGCAATCATTCTGCATATTTATCTATTTGTCGTTTCGCCAATAAATATGTAAAGTCAGTCACATGAAAATAATATGTTTTAAATATGTCTTTATCCAATCATTGAGAGTCGAAAGCTATTAAGGTATTTACTGTTCATTTAAATAATTTAATTCCTAACCAAGGTCAGGGAGTAGCACCTTCTGTAGTTTAACCTTATCATTGGCGGTAAACGATAGGATTCATGCGTAAAGGGCTGCCATGAAAACATTTACATTTTACAATGAAGGTTGCTTCACACCACGGTGTTGTTAGCATATCATAAAACTTTCATTTCTACCGCTGTTGTAAACATGCAATCCTGACCGTTAGTCAAATGAAAGGTCATTATTTATCAGGTATATTGTACTCTGTATCCAAGGGCAATTTGCTGTGTGTGATATTCTGGGATAAACTTATCAGTAACATTCCTTCTGATTTGTATATGCCATTTTGTGTGACACATTAATCACTTCAATCAACCGTGTATCGTTATAGTTCTTTGGTTTGTCTTTTCTGATGTAGTCAGACAATAGTCTTTTACCAAAGTCGACAATATGCTACTGGCATTTGCGAGATAATAGTCTATGTCAAAGATCACCATTTGCAATAAGGTTATTTCTTATAAGTTCTACTTTCCAATTCCCTTGTAAGTTCCATCAATGAGTCAGACAAATAGTAATAATCTGTTTCGAATAATTCCACTTAATTCGTCGTCATTTCTTTTCGTGTTTAATATCGTTGAAATGTCCATATGGGCAGCGGTAGACAATACTGAAACAATAAACTGTTGAATAAAAGAGCCGACATATTACGACGAACATCAAATGTGGCAAGATGATGCAGTTAAGTCGTTTTCCGGAGAGAAAAAAAAAACAAAGGATGAATTCAATGCTTACAAATGCTGTACAGCCAGGACCGTGTTACACAGTTCCAACGCTGAGGAACTTACGCCCCTTTAACTTTTTGACCTGTATTTCGCAATAGGCTGTCGTAAAAACTCAAAGCAGGTTTATAGCGACAGTTTTTTTGTTCATGTTGTATTGCATCGCGCATCAGCGCACTTTTCATTGCCATATTATGTTCTTTAATATGTTACCTATGTTGTTATCATACTGAGACTTTACTTATATTTGTCAGTCAATTACACAAATAAACGTAACTTTTTAGGTGTATAACAAGTTTAATTACATAATTGAACATATTGCCAACGAAATTAACACAGATGGAGAGCGAGAAATACAGATATAACAGGAAATGTTGTTTAACGTTGTGGACGACTCTTTCACACTACAGAAGAGACTGTAAAGAAAAATGTTAAGCACACTTAATAGTCTATGCTGTAAGGAATGCTACTACGAACACTATATTAATGACGTAAGAACTGTCATGAATCATGAAGAAGGCACTGCACTAGAAACATTAAGACAAATTGCTCTGGAAACTGTTAGTAGCGAAACATTACACATATATTCGATAGGCATACACGCAGTAGTAGCTTCGATGTCTTCACATGAGTCTGATATCAAGAAACTTACCGAAAGCGTGGAATTAAATCGTCTGTAATATATGTTAATTAAGTCCCAGAGTAGCGAGATCACATAACGTTCCTTAAAAAAAAATAAGACTGCACTATATAGCTGCATCCAACTGATTAAGTTGAATACTCTGCAACTACTAATGGGCACGGGCTGGTACAATAAAGTTAGTTTATCTAGTGTATACACATGCAATCTATTCTTATTTACTTTATCTCTTTGCGATAGTGGATGGAATTGCTGGCGCAAAGTCCAATTATTTTCAAGTATCTTCTTGCGTTGACATTATTAATAAGCAACTTGTTGCCATACAATATGCTTTGAAATTCGATAAGTAAAGATGTATTGCACGCTATCTTGATAGCTTGGTAATGTGTTAAAGTTCAATCATATAACAAGGCTCAGTTTATATTGTAAGCACAGTGACTGAGTGTAACTGAGTTTCCAGATTCTGAAAGTCATCTACAAAACGTTTTCTAATAATAAATCAATAAAGATCAACACACCAGATCAATCACGACTTCACGACCGGTTTCTTCCTTTTGGGACTCATTCGAAGATGGTGGGAATCGAACCCTGGACCTCACAATGATGAAATCATATCTATAACTAGGGATCATGACCAATATAAACGTGTTGCTCAAAAATATGGACATTCTAGTGACTGGGATTTGTTTCATCATCTCAAAAATGAAACTAATAATCTAATTAAACAAGCCAAAAAGTCATACTAAACTGATACTTTTGAACAAAATAAAGGTACCGTAATAGCAAGCAGATGTGGAAGATTATTTAAATTTATTCTTCCAACAAAAGATGAAGCGACTGTTGTTACGAGGGCCCATTATAGCCTAACGCTAGTCACTGCTAGTGAGGAACCTAATATTATAATATAGAAAGTATTTGAAATTGCCTACGTGATAAAACAGTATTTGAGAAATTAGGTTGGGTTACCGTGTCAGAATGTTATAATACACGATTGTTCTGGTATATTCCTTATGATGACGCGCTGGTCTTGGATTAACGTCGGTTTACGTGAGATCGCGTGTAAGCTGTGCACACATGTTCGTGGACTCTCTGGAATGTTCGCGAGATATGCAAAGGACTTCCGCGAAACGTAGAAATCGGGTCGCATTGTTACTCAGGTGTATCGAGAAAGATCTAGATGATTCTTGACTTGGCGAATCGTATAAAAGCCCGCCCAGATCGGAGAGTTTCTCAGTTTCTGAACGAATACAAGCGACGACACATATGATACCATTCTACTATATATCGTCAGTGCTCAACTGCCAGTAGTTTCTGAAGGATTGAGATATCGATACCAAGATTGATTCTACACTTCCATTCAGAAGTTTGAAGAGGACTTTGCTGTGAAACTACAGTTTTCCAGTCTTTATTTCGGAGAAGGTGAAGAATTTCTGTCTCCGTTGAGGAAGTTCGTTACGCCAGGAGTTGGTGGCTATAAAGCTGATTTTGGACTGACTCTGGTAATATTTAGTCGGCGAGAAGTTCGACTTGTGCTTCACTCGATTGTGGCTGGAAGTCCGTCTCCTATTTTGGAGCATCGCCGGAAAGAAGGTGACTGCTGTTTCTGGGATCGCGAGAAACTTCGTCGAGGACCAGTGAATTTCGCGGTACAACGGACCGAGAATCGTCGTCATCGAGGTCGTGGCCGCTGAGGGATATCGCCGTTGGAAGAGACCAGCGTGTTTTAAAGTGTATCCTATCTTGTTAAGTTTATGAGTAATTTTCTGTATATTTGTAATTACCACTTGTTGTTGTTGTTGGTTCAGACTCCATTGTTCAATGTAGTTTACGTTCTCATTCAAATTCTCTAGACTTGTCAGTTTGTCTGTGTTCCTTACGGAAACGAATCCAGGCTTGTGTCTCGTTAAAAATTAGTTATCGAGACCTCTCGCATTCCAACGTAACACTGTAAATAAGATTTTACTCAATGGCAAAGAAGTTGAGACTCCTAGTGGGATGGTTTATGCTTTCAAATTTGTTTTTCACAGTGATTGGTAATACACTAGCCCGGAAGTTTGTAAATGGTGGTGTCGGGAAGTTAAAGTATGTTGACGAGTCCTTAAAGTTTATTGAAATTAGTGAGAATTTTGTCTACAAACAACTCGCAAATCTTCATATTGGTAAATCTTCTGGTATTGATGGCATAAGTGCTAGACATTTAAAACAGGAAGTTATCTAATTTCCAAACCAATTGCTTTTATTCTTAATCTTACTATTCGTAGAGCATCCATTCCTGCTGAGTGGAAACAGGCAGTTGTTTCCCCTATTTTTAAAGATGGGCTGAGAACAGATTGTGGTAACTATAGGCCCATTTCAGTTTTGCCTGTTATTACTAAAAAAATCTCGAGAGAGCTATTCAAGCCCAAGTTGATGGTCATTTTCAAAACAATGGGCTTCTAAGTTCGGCACAATCTGGATTCAGACAACAACATTCTACCCTTGCTGCTATTATTGGCGTTACTGACTACATTCTTGATATTATGGACAAGGGTCAGATCACTGATGCTGTGTTTATGGACCTAAAAAGGCCTTTCTACAGTCAACCATGATATGCTTCTGCATAAATTATCTTGTTATGGGATACGGGATAATGAGCTGGCCTGGTTCTCGAATTATTTGTCAAATAGTAAACAAACTATTATTATTGGTGGGGTTAAATCTGATGCAGGACCTGTTACAATTGGTGTACCCCAGGGATTAGGTAAAATTTGTATTTATCATTTTATTAATGACCTCCCTACTGTAGTTTCGAATTGTAAGGTTTTTCTTTATGCCGATGATAGATATTGTAAGGGTCATAAATTTGGCCCTGGAAGCTGTTTCTAATTGGATGAACACTAATAAGCTGACACTTAATGCTTCTAAAACCAAGGGTATGATATTTGACTCTTCTCAACTTACAAAAAAATATTAATCCCCTCAATGTGAAGCTTGATAATGATATTCTTGAATCTCTGTATGTATTCAAATACCCATGTGAGAATCCGCCCTTTAGTAGCACGGACGTTCACTTTTGGACACTGGCAGTTTCTGTACCATTCAAGGTTATTAGTTTGGAATATAAGCTTGTATATTACGTAACTATTTTCCTTTCAAGTAGCCTGATTTCCCTTAGCCATGCAGCCAAATAAGATGTAATTTTTACGTTTGATGATTGTTTTACTGTAATAAAAGTCTTAGCTGGATTATTTATACCCAATTTAGTGGTTGAAATTTCCAATTTGTTGCAATATTCATCGAAATAGACAAGTTTGAGAAGTTTAATTCCGATCTGAACTTTCAAATCGTGCCGATCCCTGAGCGTACATCCTCCCCAGAAGAAAAGCCCGCGCATTTCAGTTCAGGCGCTACTTGCGAAAACCCGGTGAAAGTGATCGTGAATCTACACACTACAGCGCTGTAAAAAAAATGTACAGGTCTGAAGACTTCGTTCTGTAGCGAGTTCAAATTGGCCATAAATTCCCTTATTTTTTTGTCTCGGCTTATTGTTCAAGTAGAATAAGGCTACAGAAGAGACTGATTTGGTTGAAGAGGTGAGTACTAGGCTATGAAACATAGGCCTGTTTCACATCCCTCCAATGTTTGTTTCGTTTCAGGTTTGCCGAACTTAGGCTAAGCATAGCCGTAATATAACTAGTGTTAGGCCTAAGCTAGTACAATGCTAGGTAATCTATTCTTAGCCTCACGCTAGACTAGTTTGAGAGTTTCTATAGTATAAAGGTGGGCCTATTACATGTACGTTGTCGGTTATGTAAGGGTTTTGACAATACGTACGAGTCTAAGATGATAACCTACACATCTAAGTTACCTTCTGGAAGCCTTTGATGTACTTTCGATGAACCTTTTGAAGTAAGTACTAAAGTATATGCTTAACTTGTTCTTTAATTTAAATGTATAGTTGGCTTAGAAATAGTAGTACTAGGCTACTTACTAATACTAGTACTAGCCTAGTGTACTTAAGTCTAACTAGTATTAGGCCTAGTAATAGTAGTAGTACTAGTACTACTTACTAATTACTGCTATACTACTACTAGTACCAGGCCTAGCCTAGTGTTCTTAAGTCTAACTAGTAATAGTAGTACTAGAACAAGACCTAGTCTACCTAGGCTATAAACAAGACAGAGCCTAAGCAAAGCCGCTATTCGCTTGAAATTGGGTGCCTTTGCAGTGGTGTTTGAAACAAGAAAATCAAAACACCATCCTTGTACCAAATTGTGGCATGTAATCAGCCAAGGCTAGGCATAGGAGATAAATTGACTTCGTTCACAAGAATATCGAAATTGTCCACCTGCAACAAAGACAATGTATCATGATTCTTAAGTAAATTACACAGGGCAGTTACAAATAAGTAGGCCTACACAAACAACAAAAAATTAGTAGAATTTTTCAAACACTACTTTAAAAATAACTTGATAAAACATAACATGGAAGAAAACACAACACCACAATTGCAGCAGCCTGTACAGAAAAAGCAATTTAATATGATGAGTTTTAATAGCCAGAGAATGAAAGATAAAATGATAGCAGGTTTAGGTCATAGAAGGCTGACTGGGCCTACTACTGCATTGAATTACTTGCCACATAATCTGGACATGGATGGGGACTACTGTCAGTCCAAAGGGAAGCAGCTCGTTACGTACACACAAGGTACACACAGTCCCTCCTGTACCTCACTAATCACCCGCCCTGCACATCTTATACATTTATAAATACACTTATTTCCATTAATTGTAGCATTGTCTCCCAAGCACATTGGGTAGTAATAACCCCACAAAAAAGGAATAACAAATAAATTACAGTGATTTTTTTCTATAACTCAATAAATTGCTGTATCAGTCACTTAAACTTATCTCGAGGTCTTTACAATGCTTAACAAATTCTTCTCAGACATTCTCAATGAACACTCATGGTGACTAAATGCCTCAGTGAGGTAAATTGGCCAAAGTTGACCATATTTGAATATGTGGCATGTTTGGGGCCAATACAGTTTTGATGCATGCACATGGCCCAGGTGACCACAATAGGAAAATCATTTACCCCCCCCCCCCCACCTCTACCAACCAAAATGAATTGGCTCATATAATAACAGACAACTTTGAATGCAAATGTTAAGTCACAAACTATTATCTAAGCCCTCTGTTCATTTATTGCTTGTTTTTCTTGTAGAACTGCAATGGCCCGAAAAAGAGGGAAGGAGAAAGTGAAAAGAAGGAGCAAAACAAGGCGATTGAAGAAAAAGAAAAGTAGACCCTTTGCTTCTGAAGAAGTAGGCTGCGACAGAAAGGTTCTGTCATGGATGGCAAAGACCAACTTGGATGATAAATGTCCTTCTTCTCCATTTCCTTCCTTTCCCAGTAGTAGCCAGTGCTCGGAAAGCCAACAAAGTGATGGGCAGGATACAACTGCCAGCACAGAAACAGTGCCTAGTGAAAGTACAGGTGATGACACATCTTCCTACACAAAGTGTATTTGTAATATTAAAAAACAAAATATTAAGGAGGATAAACTTATGGATGGGTTTATGAAGTGGAGGAAAGCTCACCAATTGGTGGCATTTTATGAAAACCACTATTTTTAAATTCTTGATTCCTTATGATTATGTTCATTTGCATATGACCCATTTTATTAAGACAGCACATACCATCTTGTGTGGTGTCAGGATAATTGGCTTTCATTTCATTTGGTCACATATATGTCAGCAGTCCACCACCAAAATCCCCCTTCCCTCTTAAGTTATAACCCTAAGAATAGGTTAATGTAGGGTCATTGGATAATGCAAGTGTCAGCAGGCCTATCCCAAAAAAGTATCTTTTAAAAACCTAACATGGTTTGCCTAAGGTGACTGGAATAAGTGAAGGTTTGAAGACAGCACACACCATATTGTGTGGTGTGAAGCTTTGCCACATTCTGTTTAATATTGCTGCTGTTAGTGGCTGAATCTTATTTTATAATACTTACTTAAGACTTCACTAGTGGCCTATAGCCAATTGATCAGTAGACTATATGAGGAACACATTCATTACTCAATATTGATATATAAATGTACTTTATAGGTTTCACTTAGTAGTAAGAGTGTTACAATATTTCCAGAAATATCCCTAATATGTACAGTTAAGCAATCAACCACCCATCACAACCTCCCACCCCCCCCCCCACCCTTAACCTAGTTCAGTTATAGGACATTGTTCAGTATGTTCATTGAATGGTACAAATATCAGTAGGTTTATCCAAAGAAAGGCCTATGTACAGTAGTTCATATAGTGTAGTTGGCCTAAGGAAATGTCATTTAACTGGTAATAGTGAGGGTGTGAAGGCAGCACACACCATATTGTGTGGTGTGAAGCTTTGCCACATACTCTTTACTAATGCTGTTAGTGGCTGAATCTTATTTTATAATACTTACTTAAGACTTCACTAGTGGCCTATAGCCAATTGATCAGAAGACTAAGAGGAACACATTCATTACTCAATATTGATATATAAATGTACTTTATAGGTTTCACTTAGTAGTAAGAGTGTTACAATATTTCCAGAAATATCCCTAATATGTACAGTTAAGTAATCAACCACCCATCACTACCTCCCCCCCCCCTCCCCCCCCCCCGCCCTTAACCTAGTTCAGTTATAGGATATTGTTCAGTATGTTCATTGAATGGTACAAATATCAGTAGGTTTATCCAAAGAAAGGCCTATGTACAGTAGTTCATATAATGTAGTTGGCCTAAGGAAATGTCATTTAACTGGTAATAGTGAGGGTGTGAAGGCAGCACACACCATATTGTGTGGTGTGAAGCTTTGCCACATACTCTACTAATGCTGTTAGTGGCTGAATCTTATTTTAAAATACATACTTAAGACTTCACTAGTGGCCTATAGCCAATTGATCAGTAGACTATATGAGGAACACATTCATTACTCAATATTGATATATAAATATACTTTATAGGTTTCACTTAGTAGTAAGAGTGTTACAATATTTCCAGAAATATCCCTAATATGTACAGTTAAGTAATCAACCACCCATCACAACCTCCCACCCCCCCCCTGCCCTTAACCCAGTTCAGTTATAGGACATTGTTCAGTATGTTCATTGAATGGTACAAATATCAGTAGGTTTATCCAAAGAAAGGCCTATGTACAGTAGTTCATATAGTGTAGTTGGCCTAAGGAAATGTCATTTAACTGGTAATAGTGAGGGTGTGAAGGCAGCACACACCATATTGTGTGGTGTGAAGCTTTGCCACATACTCTTTACTAATGCTGTTAGTGGCTGAATCTTATTTTATAATACTTACTTAAGACTTCACTAGTGGCCTATAGCCAATTGATCAGAAGACTTAGAGGAACACATTCATTACTCAATATTGATATATAAATGTACTTTATAGGTTTCACTTAGTAGTAAGAGTGTTACAATATTTCCAGAAATATCCCTAATATGTACAGTTAAGCAATCAACCACCCATCACAACCTCCCACCCCCCCACCCTTAACCTAGTTCAGTTATAGGACATTGTTCAGTATGTTCATTGAATGGTACAAATATCAGTAGGTTTATCCAAAGAAAGGCCTATGTACAGTAGTTCATATAGTGTAGTTGGCCTAAGGAAATGTCATTTAACTGGTAATAGTGAGGGTGTGAAGGCAGCACACACCATATTGTGTGGTGTGAAGCTTTGCCACATACTCTTTACTAATGCTGTTAGTGGCTGAATCTTATTTTATAATACTTACTTAAGACTTCACTAGTGGCCTATAGCCAATTGATCAGAAGACTTAGAGGAACACATTCATTACTCAATATTGATATATAAATATACTTTATAGGTTTCACTTAGTAGTAAGAGTGTTACAATATTTCCAGAAATATCCCTAATATGTACAGTTAAGCAATCAACCACCCATCACAACCTCCCACCCCCCCACCCTTAACCTAGTTCAGTTATAGGACATTGTTCAGTATGTTCATTGAATGGTACAAATATCAGTAGGTTTATCCAAAGAAAGGCCTATGTACAGTAGTTCATATAGTGTAGTTGGCCTAAGGAAATGTCATTTAACTGGTAATAGTGAGGGTGTGAAGGCAGCACACACCATATTGTGTGGTGTGAAGCTTTGCCACATACTCTTTACTAATGCTGTTAGTGGCTGAATCTTATTTTATAATACTTACTTAAGACTTCACTAGTGGCCTATAGCCAATTGATCAGAAGACTTAGAGGAACACATTCATTACTCAATATTGATATATAAATGTACTTTATAGGTTTCACTTAGTAGTAAGAGTGTTACAATATTTCCAGAAATATCCCTAATATGTACAGTTAAGCAATCAACCACCCATCACAACCTCCCACCCCCCCACCCTTAACCTAGTTCAGTTATAGGACATTGTTCAGTATGTTCATTGAATGGTACAAATATCAGTAGGTTTATCCAAAGAAAGGCCTATGTACAGTAGTTCATATAGTGTAGTTGGCCTAAGGAAATGTCATTTAACTGGTAATAGTGAGGGTGTGAAGGCAGCACACACCATATTGTGTGGTGTGAAGCTTTGCCACATACTCTTTACTAATGCTGTTAGTGGCTGAATCTTATTTTATAATACTTACTTAAGACTTCACTAGTGGCCTATAGCCAATTGATCAGAAGACTTAGAGGAACACATTCATTACTCAATATTGATATATAAATGTACTTTATAGGTTTCACTTAGTAGTAAGAGTGTTACAATATTTCCAGAAATATCCCTAATATGTACAGTTAAGCAATCAACCACCCATCACAACCTCCCACCCCCCCACCCTTAACCTAGTTCAGTTATAGGACATTGTTCAGTATGTTCATTGAATGGTACAAATATCAGTAGGTTTATCCAAAGAAAGGCCTATGTACAGTAGTTCATATAGTGTAGTTGGCCTAAGGAAATGTCATTTAACTGGTAATAGTGAGGGTGTGAAGGCAGCACACACCATATTGTGTGGTGTGAAGCTTTGCCACATACTCTTTACTAATGCTGTTAGTGGCTGAATCTTATTTTATAATACTTACTTAAGACTTCACTAGTGGCCTATAGCCAATTGATCAGAAGACTTAGAGGAACACATTCATTACTCAATATTGATATATAAATGTACTTTATAGGTTTCACTTAGTAGTAAGAGTGTTACAATATTTCCAGAAATATCCCTAATATGTACAGTTAAGCAATCAACCACCCATCACAACCTCCCACCCCCCCACCCTTAACCTAGTTCAGTTATAGGACATTGTTCAGTATGTTCATTGAATGGTACAAATATCAGTAGGTTTATCCAAAGAAAGGCCTATGTACAGTAGTTCATATAGTGTAGTTGGCCTAAGGAAATGTCATTTAACTGGTAATAGTGAGGGTGTGAAGGCAGCACACACCATATTGTGTGGTGTGAAGCTTTGCCACATACTCTTTACTAATGCTGTTAGTGGCTGAATCTTATTTTATAATACTTACTTAAGACTTCACTAGTGGCCTATAGCCAATTGATCAGAAGACTTAGAGGAACACATTCATTACTCAATATTGATATAAATGTAATTTATAGGTTTCACTTAGTAGTAAGAGTGTTACAATATTTCCAGAAATAACTAATATGTACAGTTAAGTAATCAACCACCCATCACAACCTCCCACCTCCCTCCCCCCCCCCGCCCTTAACCTAGTTCAGTTATAGGATATTGTTCAGTATGTTCATTGAATGGTACAAATATCAGTAGGTTTATCCAAAGAAAGGCCTATGTACAGTAGTTCATATAATGTAGTTGGCCTAAGGAAATGTCATTTAACTGGTAATAGTGAGGGTGTGAAGGCAGCACACCCCATATTGTGTGGTGTGAAGCTTTGCCACATACTCTACTAATGCTGTTAGTGGCTGAATCTTATTTTAAAATACATACTTAAGACTTCACTAGTGGCCTATAGCCAATTGATCAGTAGACTATATGAGGAACACATTCATTACTCAATATTGATATATAAATATACTTTATAGGTTTCACTTAGTAGTAAGAGTGTTACAATATTTCCAGAAATATCCCTAATATGTACAGTTAAGTAATCAACCACCCATCACAACCTCCCACCCCCCCCTGCCCTTAACCCAGTTCAGTTATAGGACATTGTTCAGTATGTTCATTGAATGGTACAAATATCAGTAGGTTTATCCAAAGAAAGGCCTATGTACAGTAGTTCATATAGTGTAGTTGGCCTAAGGAAATGTCATTTAACTGGTAATAGTGAGGGTGTGAAGGCAGCACACACCATATTGTGTGGTGTGAAGCTTTGCCACATACTCTTTACTAATGCTGTTAGTGGCTGAATCTTATTTTATAATACTTACTTAAGACTTCACTAGTGGCCTATAGCCAATTGATCAGAAGACTTAGAGGAACACATTCATTACTCAATATTGATATATAAATGTACTTTATAGGTTTCACTTAGTAGTAAGAGTGTTACAATATTTCCAGAAATATCCCTAATATGTACAGTTAAGCAATCAACCACCCATCACAACCTCCCACCCCCCCACCCTTAACCTAGTTCAGTTATAGGACATTGTTCAGTATGTTCATTGAATGGTACAAATATCAGTAGGTTTATCCAAAGAAAGGCCTATGTACAGTAGTTCATATAGTGTAGTTGGCCTAAGGAAATGTCATTTAACTGGTAATAGTGAGGGTGTGAAGGCAGCACACACCATATTGTGTGGTGTGAAGCTTTGCCACATACTCTTTACTAATGCTGTTAGTGGCTGAATCTTATTTTATAATACTTACTTAAGACTTCACTAGCTGCCTATAGCCAATTGATCAGAAGACTTAGAGGAACACATTCATTACTCAATATTGATATAAATGTAATTTATAGGTTTCACTTAGTAGTAAGAGTGTTACAATATTTCCAGAAATAACTAATATGTACAGTTAAGTAATCAACCACCCATCACAACCTCCCACCTCCCTCCCCCCCCCCCCCCGCCCTTAACCTAGTTCAGTTATAGGATATTGTTCAGTATGTTCATTGAATGGTACAAATATCAGTAGGTTTATCCAAAGAAAGGCCTATGTACAGTAGTTCATATAATGTAGTTGGCCTAAGGAAATGTCATTTAACTGGTAATAGTGAGGGTGTGAAGGCAGCACACACCATATTGTGTGGTGTGAAGCTTTGCCACATACTCTTTACTAATGCTGTTAGTGGCTGAATCTTATTTTATAATACTTACTTAAGACTTCACTAGTGGCCTATAGCCAATTGATCAGTAGACTATATGAGGAACACATTCATTACTCAATATTGATATATAAATGTACTTTATAGGTTTCACTTAGTAGTGAGAATGTTACTACAGGTATATTTGACAAAATCACTATTATGTACAGTGAAGTAATTACCCCTCAACCCATTACAGTTGTATGCTGTAATACAGTAGGTTCATTGAAATGTACAATATCAACAGGCCTAATTAAAGTGTAGTCTAGGACATTTAAATGTAATTTGCAATATTAAGTGACTGTTATTTGTGAGCGTGTCATATAATTTGGTGTGAAGCTTTGCCACATGCTTTCTTGCAGTCAATAGCTGAAAATTATAATTGTGGTTAGTGTAAAGTAAGCCTTTTTCACATTGAAGGTATGTCATTATGCCAATTCCCATTTCCAGCAACAATATTGTACAGGTAGCCATGTACTGTTGATTTCAGAGTTCAAGGTTTTCATGTAAGAAATTGAAGTCTTTCATTGAATTATGAGGTAATATTTTGTGAAAGCACCATGTTCCTAGTATAGACACTTCCCCCACCCCCTCCCTCTACGTTTTACTCCTTTCCCTCATGTTTCAGTTACATTTGAATATACAAGTACATCATCTAGACTAAGATTACCGTTAATTATGTATTTCAGCAGGCCAAACCCAGGGAGCATTATCCATTTAATGTTTAGGCTTATTAGGAGATTACGGTACAGTACGTCGTTGTGTAAGTGAGAGTGCTAAGACAGCATGTACCACTTATGTAGTGAAAAGAAAGTTTTACCACACACTTTTTACTATCATATTCAGTGGTTAATTATAGGCTTATTGTGCTTTGCACATTGAAGAAATTATGATATTGTTGCCAGACCTCTATGATTTGCTAAATGAAAGCAATCAGTATTCACTTGCACTCAGCATGACTGGCCTTTCACACCCCTTCTACTGACACACATTCCCACCCTGTCCACACCATTGTGTAATGTGGTTTACTGCACTAAGTAAGCAACCACAAAGTTTGTGCTTGACAGCACATTGGTGATTTGTCAAAATAACAGACCTTTTCCAAAGCTCCTCAAATGCTAGTATCCCAGTGGTCATGTTTCAAGTTCACACCTTTTCTTTAATCATTGGACATTCAGTATCTCAATAATGATGATTGTTCTAAAGTAGAATTTCCTACTTGACATTGTTTGTTATTAGAGCGTACTGCAGACACTTGATATCCATGTGAAGAATCAGTTCTTTTGACTTGGTGGGAAGGATTGGTATTTATCAATTCCTAAATCAAGTCCATTAGTTGCACTCAACTCTTCGAGTCATCATCATCATATTTGTTCTTATCCATTTTTACATTTGACTGTACTAAAGAGAGAGGGAAATAGTAAGTGTGCAGTAGACTTTTTAATTTTTATTAACTGTTCCATTTATTTTTTTCATACTACCTTGGAGGAGCACCTTTACTTCAATTTTGTTTTCAATTTTCTCTTACTGTACAAACACCATATTTATCATGTTCCACTTGTTGTTAAAAGTTTGATTTTTGAAAAGTCAGCTTGTACTGTATTGTTCAGGGTATTGAAGGGGTTATTATTCAAGTAGTGCCATTATTTCTTTAATTCCCTTTCTTTGGGCCACTTCCCTGTTATGCAAGTTACCTAAGGCGTCTAGCATTTAAAAAAAATATTCACAGAAGAAAATTTGTGTATTTTTACCTTCAAAAGAGTTCTTTCATTACTATAACAAGAGGTTCAACCCCCCACTATTTAGTATGGCAGATCCCTACCATCACTTCCTCAATTTTAACAATTCTTGTGCTATTGATAGCTTTCTAGAACTGGCTCAGTTTACCTTTTTTCATGATCTTTGCTCGAAGGAGAAAGGTGAACTCCTGTCATTAGTTGCAAACTCATGTGCCTTACGACATGATGCCGGCAAAAACATGTCAAAGAAACTTCTCTTTGACATTAGAGAGGCTGTATGGAAGTGGATAGAGAGCAACTGTCCATCTTTTGCTGGAAGGACATCCAATGCTTCTTTTGAAGAAATTTTAGATCATATTTGTACAACTTCAGATGAGAGTGATTTATTTTCTGTTAAGTCATCATGTCGTTACATTTGTTCCACACCTGGGTGCAATGCTTTTAAAGTACGTGAGAAGAGAGAATGTCCAGTATATGTGTTTCAGCCTGAATTGAATGATCATAATAATGACATGGGAGCTACTTTATCAAGTATGTTTTCTAACCCCCCAAGTAGTAACCGAAAATGTGATACTTGTCAAGTTAGATCACTTGAATGTAGCAGTCGAGACAATTTTGTTAGACTTCCTGAGTATCTCTTTGTAAGAGTTCCAACTGTTAATAGGAATATTGGTGGGATACAGCAATTGGTTGTGATGGATGGCATTATTGTTCCAGAAGTTATTGACTTTGCTAATGGTCAGAAGTACATTTTGAGAGGTGCAGTTAGGGGTATTGGGAGGCATTTTACTACTGCTGTTAAGATTGATGACAAATTTGTGCACATTGATGGCAATGACACAAACATATTGACAGCACCATCACTGACACAGCTTGCAAATGCTGTGAAGCAGCAATATTACAGTTCTGTGACTAAAGCACCCAAAGAACACCATAGTGATGTCCATTCCTATCAAACTAAATCCATTGATGGATATTTTTTGTTTATGTTTAGTAAGGATTCTTCCATGAAATACCTTTCACCCCCTTTGAATGTATCTCATGCAGAGACTAGTTCTTCTAGCACAGAAGTTATAAGGGAAACATTTATTGAAAGTTCATGTGTACCAAATATCCCAGTGAGGAATTCATATCAGCTTTTGACTGATGAAGCTGAAACATCCCATGAGACTGTAGCAAGCCAGATAATTCAAGTGACTCCAGTGCGAGCCCATACTACTAATTGTGCCAAAGAAAAGACTAAACGGAAACTGCTTCCGTCTTCACCCCCTCCGAGTAAGAAAATTAACTCCAGTAGTAAGAAACTTAACTCCAGTAGTAAGAAATGTATTCTCAAGCTTGAAAATGTTACAAAGGGCTGTGATCCAAAAGTCACATTAAAATCTAAGAATGTATCAGACTCGGATAATGCCTCTATACCGCTGAATGATATCACCAATGTCACTCAGCAAAAAGGCCCCTCCGTTCAGTTTTGTGATTACGTTGTTATTCAGAATGGAAGGTTGTTTGTAGATATTCAATTATTGAACAGTATGAATTTGTTAGGCAAACAGTGGAAACGTTCTAGGCTGCTTAACAGAGTTAAATATTATGGTTTTGACAGTACAACAGAAGTTATAGACATTAACTGTATAAATTTCATTTCTCTCAAAGTATTTATTGTTTTACTTTTCAAGTCTAACTTTTGTGAACAAACTCTCCGTCAAAATACTTGCACAGAGATCCTAACGTTATTAAACAAGGCTGCCATGGCAAACAATACTAGTAAATGGGCATCTTTTTCAGTTCACACAGAGCTAGATGAAAATCAGCTTTATGTTGAAATGAATGATTTGTATAGTTTGCTTGATGTTAAAACCAAAAGGATTAGACCGCTATTGCCGGGGCTTAAACGACTTGCATTGAGTGATGACCATTTTATATTTGAGAAAAAAAATGCACGGAGCCACATTTCATTTGAAGCATTTACTGCGGTATTACTTACACATCTCAGTATAAGTAAACAAAAGTTACTTAAGCCAACTGCAGATATTCTGAACAGACTTGAAATTTATTTTTTACAAAATTTTGATAATATACAAAAGGACTTTCATTGTAAAATGTTGAGGGACAGAAACCAACCTGCATGGGCATCCAAGCAGAATTTAAGTTCGCCAAATGATGACACAGACTCAGAGAAAGTTTGTAAAGTAAATGCAGGAACCAAATTATCTAGAGGCAGAAGTACTGCTGATATTATCTCTCCTTCTACAGGTACTAACTTAAAATATAATAAAACAATGAAGAGAAGGCTAAAACAACAGCACCTCTCTCTGCAGCAAATTGCATCCGTTATTCACAAGGGCGATAAAGATTCCCTCAAACAAGCTATTGTATATGATATAAACCAAAATAAGTCTCCTAGTTCTCATGAAGTTGAATGGAGTGGTCAAGTTAACAGGGATGATTTGGTTGATATTTTAAAGGGAGTTCCCTCTGTAAATTTGAAGTACGATAATTTCTTTGATGAAATTGCTTGTGACCATGTAAGTAAGAAATTCCGTTTAAGTGCTAGAGAAGTGATATCTATAATAGATAAGAACAATGCAAATTCCATTGTCAAAAACTTAAGGAAAAGTTTGCCCCTGTTTTTTGATGATGCTAAAACAATGCAAACTGAGTGGAAACAATTGAAACATGAATTTAATGTTATTTTGAGACCACAGCCTCTGTCAAATTATTGCAAAAGTGGATATCGAATTGATCCACAGAGACTAGTTCACTGTTTACGTCATTTGTATTTTTTCTTACCAGAATGTGAATGGTGGAAGGTGTGGGGAGATGGTAGGGAAATTGGGGGTGAGAAAAGTTGTAGCATTGCCTTGTCATGTATAAACAATAATATGGTATTACATGGCCTGCAGTTTCATAGCCCTTCAGAAATATGGCCACTTTGTATTCGTTATGGGGGTGATGGGCGGTGGAGTCTAGAGGATGCAATCGGCACAGAAGTAGGTGAACCAGGATGGCTTAATGACTGGATAAGAAAGGAGCAATCAACTAACAGTTGCTTGTTCTTTTTAACAGGTGATTCAATGTTTCTTGATGCTGTTCATGGAATGAAAGGAGAATTTGCCCCCAACAAAACAAATGGTTTTAACATGTATTCCACTGACAGTAAAGAACAACAGCATGAAACATGTCCACATACTGGTTTTCGGTCTGGTCTCAGTAAAAACATTAATCGTACACTTGATCACTCTTTACTTGACAGCATCCCACTTAAAAGAACAGTATTTTGTATTGACCATGCATGTACCAGAATTGTTGAAAAATTATTAGAACTGAAAATAAAATCTCTCTGTTCAAAAAAGAGTGTCGCTGGAGAAGGCAGTGGAAAAGGTTATTTTATTTCAAAGGTAGAGAGATTAAAACAAAATATGGCAGAGCGCTGTGTTGCTAAAGGTGAAAGAATCGATTGCAATCCAGATGGTACACTTAAAGAAAAAATTAGTCTGAATAAAATTGATGCTCATGCTCTACTTTTACCCTGCTATGAAGGGTGCTGTTATGGACCATTATTGGAAGGTGTTTCTTCTGACCATGTGACTTTTGATATTGATGTGGTTTTGCAAAAAGCTCTTGGGTTTAGTTCTTCAGAAACAGAATTAAAAGTTGAGACTGCACTTTGGAATTGCATGTCGAAAGTTACATTTCTCTTGAGAGACTCAGATCCAGTTCCCACCTTAAAACCAGGGTCACTTGAAACATCTTTAGATGAAAATGATTACTATTGGGGTATGTCTGCAGATAAAGTAGATGAATGTATATTGAATCTTGATTTGTTTCATAAGTTATTTGTCCTCTTGTATGGTGGAAATAAGTTAACTCCATACATGATCAAAATAATTGACATTACTGGTTGTTTGTTAAGAAGCCTTCCAGTCACAACCCTAATGCGTTTTTCAACTGAAGGTGGTGAACACTTGCATTATACAGATGGTACATATTTCCATCAGCATACCCAGAAAGGTGGAGCAGGCAAGACTGAGGACCCCATTTATGCAATTTTGTGCCACAAGTATCGACTTCTGAAATCTCGACTTATTAAATATTCAACAAATTCTGAAGCTCAATATGCAAAAGCTGGTAGGGATTTTCTGGACTGGGTTGATGAGGAATTAGAACACCATGCTTCCAATATGGCCTCAGAAAACCGTATTTCATGCACTCCTCAATTGGAAAGTCGTAGCCCTGTTTATAATTTCTATTTTGTAGGTAGAGTACCAGCAGTATTATTCAAAAACTCAGCAATTTCTAGTAAGGATGCTTTAGTTAAGAAATTAAGAGACTGCAAGTCACGGGTTTTGGACCTAACTGTTGACCAATTACCAAAGCGGTCTCATCATAGGAAGATCATTATGCTGACACAGCAGTCTCTGTGTCACCAAAAGAACCCACCTAAATCACTTATTATGGCATGCAAACGAGGTTGGCCAATTGTTAATGTTGCTTTTGCCTTGCAGTATGTAAATGATCCCTTCTCAGACATAAACTCATTCATGTTAGATATAAAAAACATACAAAGTCACCCATTTGTACGACTTTCAAGACCATTTTCATCTCAAAGCAGCAAGCACAGGAAATCACATGTAGTAACCAAATACAAAAATATGCTAAGAAAGAAAGCCAAGGTAAATGTAAGAAGACATCACAAAAAGAAGAAGTCAGGTTTAGTGAAACCAGGTTCCTCATTTGCCCTTTTTGTCTATGATGCTAGTAAAACTCTAACAGGGGAACAATTAAGACTACCAATACGTGACCGACAGTGTCTCATTTCTAAGAAGTGGAGGGAGCTTACAATTGAAGAAAAGGCAATGTATGCATTTAAAGCAAGGGAGAGATATTATAAAACTCTTAAGAATCAACTTCCCAATGTTTCAGATGCGATGAAGTCACAGTCCTTTCCACTTTCATATGAAAGAAAGAAATCATTTAAACACATATAGTACATGTACAGTATCACACTGGACTTTTGATTGTAGCGACGATAGTGGTGTCATAAGTACTGTATATCAGTTGCCATACCAGGATACTTATTAATTTTTATACATATTCTGTGCTGTTCTTTATTGGTGCTTCCTCCATATATAATATGTGACCAAACAATGACTGGCGACAACCGCCTTTCAATAGCTTGGTACAGTATAACGGGTGGTGACCTCTGCCTCTTCATTATACTTGATGTTATTAGTACATTGTACTGATTAATATTTATACATATTCTGTGCTGTTCTTTATTGGTGCTTCCTCCATATATAATATGTGACCAAACAATGACTGGCGACAACCGCCTTTCAATAGCTTGGTACAGTATAACGGGTGGTGACCTCTGCCTCTTCATTATACTTGATGTTATTAGTACATTGTACTGATTAATATTTATACATATTCTGTGCTGTTCTTTATTGGTGCTTCCTCCATATATAATATGTGACCAAACCATGACTGTCGACAACCGCCTTTCAAGAGCTTGGTACAGTATAACGGGTGGTGACCTCTGCCTCTTCATTATACTTGATGTTATTAGTACATTGTACTGATTAATATTTATACATATTCTGTGCTGTTCTTTATTGGTGCTTCCTCCATATATAATATGTGACCAAACAATGACTGGCGACAACCGCCTTTCAAGAGCTTGGTACAGTATAACGGGTGGTGACCTCTGCCTCTTCATTATACTTGATGTTATTAGTACATTGTACTGATTAATATTTATACATATTCTGTGCTGTTCTTTATTGGTGCTTCCTCCATATATAATATGTGACCAAACATTGACTGGCGACAACCGCCTTTCAAGAGCTTGGTACAGTATAACGGGTGGTGACCTCTGCCTCTTCATTATACTTGATGTTATTAGTACATTGTACTGATTAATATTTATACATATTCTGTACTGTTCTTTATTGGTGCTTCCTCCATATATAATATGTGACCAAACAATGACTGGCGACAACCGCCTTTCAAGAGCTTGGTACAGTATAACGGGTGGTGACCTCTGCCTCTTCATTATACTTGATGTTATTAGTACATTGTACTGATTAATATTTATACATATTCTGTGCTGTTCTTTATTGGTGCTTCCTCCATATATAATATGTGACCAAACAATGACTGGCGACAACCGCCTTTCAAGAGCTTGGTACAGTATAACGGGTGGTGACCTCTGCCTCTTCATTATACTTGATGTTATTAGTACATTGTACTGATTAATATTTATACATATTCTGTGCTGTTCTTTATTGGTGCTTCCTCCATATATAATATGTGACCAAACAATGACTGGCGACAACCGCCTTTCAATAGCTTGGTACAGTATAACGGGTGGTGACCTCTGCCTCTTCATTATACTTGATGTTATTAGTACATTGTACTGATTAATATTTATACATATTCTGTGCTGTTCTTTATTGGTGCTTCCTCCATATATAATATGTGACCAAACAATGACTGGCGACAATCGCCTTTCAAGAGCTTGGTACAGTATAACGGGTGGTGACCTCTGCCTCTTCATTATACTTGATGTTATTAGTACATTGTACTGATTAATATTTATACATATTCTGTGCTGTTCTTTATTGGTGCTTCCTCCATATATAATATGTGACCAAACAATGACTGGCGACAACCGCCTTTCAAGAGCTTGGTACAGTATAACGGGTGGTGACCTCTGCCTCTTCATTATACTTGATGTTATTAGTACATTGTACTGATTAATATTTATACATATTCTGTGCTGTTCTTTATTGGTGCTTCCTCCATATATAATATGTGACCAAACAATGACTGGCGACAACCGCCTTTCAAGAGCTTGGTACAGTATAACGGGTGGTGACCTCTGCCTCTTCATTATACTTGATGTTATTAGTACATTGTACTGATTAATATTTATACATATTCTGTGCTGTTCTTTATTGGTGCTTCCTCCATATATAATATGTGACCAAACATTGACTGGCGACAACCGCCTTTCAAGAGCTTGGTACAGTATAACGGGTGGTGACCTCTGCCTCTTCATTATACTTGATGTTATTAGTACATTGTACTGATTAATATTTATACATATTCTGTGCTGTTCTTTATTGGTGCTTCCTCCATATATAATATGTGACCAAACAATGACTGGCGACAACCGCCTTTCAAGAGCTTGGTACAGTATAACGGGTGGTGACCTCTGCCTCTTCATTATACTTGATGTTATTAGTACATTGTACTGATTAATATTTATACATATTCTGTGCTATTCTTTATTGGTGCTTCCTCCATATATAATATGTGACCAAACAGTGACTGGCGACAACCGCCTTTCAAGAGCTTGGTACAGTATAACGGGTGGTGACCTCTGCCTCTTCATTATACTTGATGTTATTAGTACATTGTACTGATTAATATTTATACATATTCTGTGCTGTTCTTTATTGGTGCTTCCTCCATATATAATATGTGACCAAACAATGACTGGCGACAACCGCCTTTCAATAGCTTGGTACAGTATAACGGGTGGTGACCTCTGCCTCTTCATTATACTTGATGTTATTAGTACATTGTACTGATTAATATTTATTCATATTCTGTGCTGTTCTTTATTGGTGCTTCCTCCATATATAATATGTGACCAAACATTGACTGGCGACAACCGCCTTTCAAGAGCTTGGTACAGTATAACGGGTGGTGACCTCTGCCTCTTCATTATACTTGATGTTATTAGTACATTGTACTGATTAATATTTATACATATTTTGTTCTCTTCTTTAAGGGTGCTTCCTCCATAATATGTGACCAAACAAAATGACTGGCGACAACCGCCTTTCAAGAGCTTGGTACAGTATAACGGGTGGTGACCTCTGCCTCTTCATTATACTTGATGTTATTAGTACATTGTACTGATTAATATTTATACATATTTTGTTCTCTTCTTTAAGGGTGCTTCCTCCATAATATGTGACCAAACAAAATGACTGGCGACAACCGCCTTTCAAGAGCTTGGTACAGTATTAATAAGGTGGTGACCTTTGCCTCTTCATTATACTTGATATATGTTTTTTTCTACAGCTAGTTTATACACATACCATTGCATCACCACTTTTTTTGTTTTGTTTACACTCTTTCAAATAGTCAATGGTGACCTTGTGATATGTTCTCCAAAATAAACTTGCAGCAACTGCCTTAATATTTCACCAAAATAGAATGAATGCTAACAACCACATCATCATTAACAACTAACATTGCAATTGCTAGCCTACCAAGAATTGCCTTGTAGTGTTATTTGAATAAAAGCTTGGGACCACCATGATCTCTTCATTATATTATGTGAACAAAATAAATTGATTGGCAACAACAGGCTTTCAGTCTTTGTTACAAAATCTGGCTACCAGACCATGGCTCCTTCATAGTAAGAGGCCAAATGAAGACCTCTGGCCTTTTTTGTGTAGTGACAAAACCCAGCAATAACCCATGGTTAATACCTGATGGTTAATACCTGATGGTGAAAATGGTAGAAAGAGCTATTGTAACAACTAACAACTGCTTACCAAAAAGAGGAAAGAAAATGGTCCAAAAATGGGTATACATTTTACATAAGCTGAATAACAACTGCAAGTCCATGGTTATAGTTGCAGTGTTGGTGGAACCAGTTGGCAATAAAGGCAATATTGTTAAAGTAATCTATGAAGTAATGTCTTCATTTATTTGGACGGGGGTGGGGTTGGGGATTTGCTATAGATACTCCCATTTTTTTTTTTTTTTGATGCAGAGGTGAGAAAGTGGTTAAATGATACATGTGAAAAGGTTGTGAACAAATATTTTGCTCTTTGTGCAGTTTCCTTCCAAATCATCCATCCATATTTCTCCTGAAATTTAAATTAAAAGCTGCTGTAGATGTCGATATCTTCCCCGGAAGATTTCTATAGTGATAGAAATACCAGTTTTTATTGTTTTATAAGTTTTGGAATATCAATTTAGTAATTGTGTATTCTTGCATGACCCTTTAAAATGAGGGGTTTACCAAAAAACATTACAGATCAATTGGTCTAATGCAAGCGGCAGCCACATGTGGGATCGATCAAAATCAAAAGATGGTTCACATTTTTATGTGAGTACCCTTGACCTCAATTTGACCTCTGGTGACCTTAAAGTGTTTTGGGGATTTTTACAGTTTCGATGCTATTTTCAGATGTCAAAGGTACCTTCTGATCATAAATGTCTATAGGCTGACCCTTGTGTGACCTTCCTGTGTGAAGTTATATGGAGTCAAGTTGTGGATGGGCTGGTGGAACATTTTCAAACTTATGGGTTGTGTGATTTGAGGTCACCAATGTTATCGTATCTGTTGACCCGCTTGTAGGTGACCTTATTTCTTACATTTTTGACGCCATATTCAGATCTCAAAAGTGCCTTCTGATCAAAAATCAAATCACAATTTATGATCAGAAAAGTGTTGGCTATAATGTTGGTTACTTCATGGGTACATGCAGGACCACAATTACTTGGACTATTTGAGCCCAATCTTGCTATGATAATATTGTGTGTATTGTCATATACCCCTATGCAAGGAACCGCAGTGCCCTTGGGCTCTTTCTTTTAACAGAAAGTACCCAATCTCCTCTGCAGATGTGTTTAGAAGGCAATGGTCATCCGAGGTTAGTAGAATTTATTTAAAAACCATGTGAACAATATGATGGTATGTTATTAACTGGGTCATTCCATATCAAGTCACCAAATTTTGGGGTATGTTGAAGTTTGACATCTTTCAGAATGTGCTCATTTCATGCTGTTCCAAAGCATACTATAAATTTCGAACTTTTGGAGAGGGTGCAGCAACAGGCATATCTGTGATTTGACACGGAATGACCTGGCTGCAATGGAACTCTACACTTGAAAAATATTGTATGAGTTGCTTTGGACTATGGTCATGCCAAGCTCAACATTTTACCATGATTTTTGAAATTTTCCAAGAGCAATATGGTTAATTCATTCCATTGTCTCCACAATGAATTTGGCTGAAAAAGTGTGTTGCCACATGTCCTTAAGGAAGCATTGGTGAGGAAGGGGGGGGGGGTGTCTGGTAGATTGCAATGGAAAAGGTTGCTCAGCTTAGAGATTGTTATCTTTCAAAAAATCTATACATAAAATCTTTAAAAGAAAAGTCAAAGGGTACAGTATACTGATGTAAAAATGTTGTTTGTGAATTTGTAAAATTGTGAGCATATCGTGTGCATTTTGTTTGTGTCATTGCTGAACTTAGATTTTCAAAAATCTTATAAAATCAACTTAAAATGATTTGCTTTGCAATGTTATGTATTAACTGTACATTAGTGGTCTATCAAGTAGGAACCTATGTGATCTAACTCTAGAGCCAATCAGACCACTCGAACTGCATTTTACTAAGTCTTCCTTGTATTATTCGTCTTTTGGAACTGTAGCGGGCTGGGCCTTGTAACAAAATCAAGCTTCATATGGGTAGTTTTTCTTTCAGAACATAACTGAGCATTAGTCTGATGTGGCTTGGCAAAATGTGCCCCACCCCACAGAAAGGTTGTGCCCCTCACATAAAGATGGGAGAGCATAATTCATAAGAGTAAAAAGCACTTTGTCGGTTTTATTATAAAGTAAGTTATGCTGAAAACCCTTATACCTTGCTCTCTTTTGCTGTTCACTGTGATGGAACAAAATAAAAAATAACAAACTAATGAAATATTTTGTTGCGCTATTCTTTGTTTTTGTGCTTTTTTAATATATTGCCTGTATCCCAACATTGCCCACCCCCCCCCCACCCCCTCTGCAAGTAAAGGCAACTGAAGACATTTCTCCGGTCATCGCACACCACTGGTCATAGCCTGGCATCTCCCTCCCCCGTGACATATTTCTAGTCACAGCTCCACTGACATTCCCTTTGACTCTATTTCTCCCCCTAAGACCGGATGTGCATTTGTAATCGACTTCTACAAGTTCCCAGGACAACATTAAATATATTTGGAACAAAAGAAAATCCCCCTTCTAAAAGCAAACATACCCCTCCCCAACCTGGTCATCCACTTGTCCCCCCCCCCTTCTCGTAAATTGAAAAAAATCACAGATAAATCACAGACTAACAATTATGTTTTCTTTTTGGGTAGAATCCATTGCTGATTTTCTACATATTTATTTGACATACAATCATAGTGAAATTGAGCCATCGGAATGGTGTCATAATCAACAAAAGGAGGATTGGTGTTGTTAAATATTTGATGTATGGATAAAATGATGATCATAGTAGGATCATTTGAGCCAAGCTTACACCCTAATTGTAGGCATAAAATAGGTATTTCTTTTTGTGGCTGTACAACAAACAAAAATCAACTTAAAAAGAACACAACATCAAAGTAAAACTTTAGCAATTGTTATGCTTTATATTAAACAAGAAAATCTTAAAAACAAAGCAGACATTACTAAACATGAACTACTTGTTGCATATACATTGAGACAAAGTGAAACAAAGATGACTAAGTGATAACAACTTTCTAAGAATTTTCCAATTTCCTGCGATGCTGACTAGAAACTTGCCCAAGGTTGAAGTTTAACCAGCTGACAGTTCAACAGTAATCAGCTTTATTAACCTCTAAATGTTGTAAAGTGAATGTTGACCTTCATGAAAATCAATAAGGATGTATTATTTACCATATAACAAATTTTGAGTTGAACTAAATTTCACTTCATGAGATTCAGTGTTTATGATGACCTCATCTACTATCAAGATACTAAGTTTGAAGTTCAACCAACTGTTACTATCTAGGTTATATTTATAATGTTTCCAAATGTTAACTCACATGGCATTTGACCTCCATAAAAGACAAAAGGAATAATTTACACAATAATGGTTACCAAAGTATCAAGTTCAATCAACTTATAATCCTTAAAATACTGTGTTTACAAGATTTAAAGCATATGCCCTCTGGTGAACTAATATGACCTTTGACCTACATTAACAACTCTAGCAATCATCTGCTAACTAAAGAATACCTGCATACTAAGTTTGATTTGACTGAGCAACTATCACTCTTAACTCAAATGACCTTTGACACCCATGGAAAGCAATAGGGTTCATCTAATCACCAAGTGCTACATAACAAGTTTCAGGTTCAATCACCTTCAGATACCCTGTAAGACGAGGCATCACACTTAAATACTTTGGCAAGTAATTAAAAACAATAACAATAAATCAGTAAAAAATGACACTGACCTTCAGATACCCTGTAAGATGAGGCATCACACTTAATTACTTCAGCAAGTAATTACAAACAGTAACAATTACAAGAATAAATCAGTAAACAAAGACAGACTGATTTTGGGCTTGACTCTCAAAGCCTATGTCTGATATAGGAAGAACAGTACCACGATGAGGTCTGCAACGCAGAACCCAATGAAAAATGGCTGCCAGAAGCATTTTCCCCTCCCAATTTAAGTGAATCCCATCGTGTGAAAAATATATGGATAAAACTCTATGTGATTTTAAGAAAATAAAAGTCACATCCAAAAGTATTATCAAACAGGATTGCAAAATATGAGGCAACCTTTTATTAATATAGCGTACTTTATCATTAAAGGGCCTATTGCCTACTTGAGGCAGAACAGATGTCATAAAAATAGGGCAATGAAAGCAAATTCTTGCACACTGACCAAGAGATTCTATGTTTCGAAGAACCTCCTGTGCATTGCACATTCTTCCTACATCATTGCTGCCAAAGTGCATGATCACTGCATTAATAGTTAAAGTAAAAGTTTTATTAAACTTCTTTATGTAATCCAAACAGTCTCTACTTGTGCCACCAGGCAAAAAGTGGCAGAGAACCTCAACAGAGGGTGGCAGAGTCGCTCTCAAGTGGCTATCCAGATAGCGACCATTTGAGTCCGCCAAAATGAGGAATTTCTGTTGAGAAGCACAGTAAACATTAAATATTGTATTATTTTAATTATCATAAAGAACAGCTAGCTTCTTGTGCTTATAATTAGGAAGTCATATTCTTTAAAGCCAAACTTTCACAAAATAATATTTCATAATAGGATGAACCAGGCCAACAAAGTAATGGCACATTCGGATATACATGTGTATTGCTATTGTGTATGTCCACTACAGCTCATTGCACCTTTTGTAGAAATTTTAGAAGAGGTCAAACCACAACATACTCCAAAATCTGGTAATTTGATATGGAATGACCCTAATACAAACCCTTACTGATGCATTCTTTACTATTCTTGTAAAACAGATGAAGTTACAGATGCTGCATATTGTTGAGCAAGTTGCCTGTAAGCTTCACTAAACCCTTTGTTACATATTGCCTTCTGAATAACTACAACAATACGTCTAGATTCAGCTTTAAATCTAATTGAATGAACAAAGGTGAAATGAGCTGTTGGATCCAAATCATTATGAAATACATCCCATTGTTTGAAAAATAACATATCTAAAGTACTAAAATCAGTTATTGTATACAATACATTGTAGTTATTTACGTCTGTCAATCCAAACAATGAAAAGTCTACATCATGAATAACAAAATCAAATACATGTCTGAAGGCATTACCACGCAGAGTCTGTGTAACATGATGACAAATATAACTACCAATTCGGCACTGCCTTAAAAATCTTTGATAGTAATAGTTATCACCATGAGCGAGAGAACACTTTGTGGTAGCCTCCAAACCATGCCGAACAAATTCTTTTACTCGTTTAGAAAACAAAGCTGTTAATTTTACTTTAGGCTTAACATAAAGCCGTGCTACCGGGCAGCGGACTTCTGAATCCACAATGAAATCTTTAACCTGATCACCCTCAATGACACACACTTTGCAAATTGCAGTGACATGTGACAAAGTCCATGAAAGTGAAGTCACCAGGACTAAAAACATATTTGCAAAGGAGCAAACATCCCCTATTCCCACAAAAGTATTAGCAGCAGTAGAAATATTTACTTCTAACTGCTGCTCTGGTGCTGCTGAGGTGCTTG
Organism: Apostichopus japonicus; assembly: GCF_037975245.1. Taxonomy (NCBI): domain Eukaryota; kingdom Metazoa; phylum Echinodermata; class Holothuroidea; order Aspidochirotida; family Stichopodidae; genus Apostichopus; species Apostichopus japonicus. The sequence continues at coordinate 39,086,601 of NC_092576.1, forward strand.
GTCCACTTGCTTGTCTGAGAGTTGAGGACTTGGGCCCTGATGGCTTCTTCCTCATAGCCACCTTTGATACCTACAGTTAAAAAGGAAAACCAATATGAAGATGTTTATGTGACATAATAAAGCAGTCCCATTAGTACACTGTAGTATTAGTATCAAATGAGTTTCAGAAAAAAAACTACATTTGCATCTTTCATGGTTTAACCAAAGGTACAGTACTTTATGCCATATTTTGTCACTTCTTTTTTGCTCTCATGATTTGGCCGTGCAGACCTTAAAAATAATCCCCTTCTCCTGTTTCCTTTGTATATATTTTATATTATATACTGTACTATTAATGCCAATTGTTAAGAAAAGTGCTGCTTGTAATTTCATATAAGCCTACTGAATACTGTCTGAAATGAAAATGTGTTATATACTAGTCTTGTTAAAAAACTGTCATCGAAAAACACTGACATTGACACAGAGTATATCAAGCAAATTAACAACAGTGGCAAACTGGAAGATGTCACCTTTTGACACCACATCTTCCTGAATATCAAATTATGTACAGGCAAGCAGCCCATTCATGTAGCCATTTCCTTGTTATCTCTACCCCCCCCCTCCTCCATTGGCTACTGCGACAGAACGCACCAATCAAGGGTGTAGGAAGCTGGGGGGCACAACCCCCAGTGAAAAATATAGAGGCGCGGAGGTATCATTCCGCCCCCCCCCCCCCGCTTCGCAAGTCAAAAAACACCTTTTTTATTTCCAAATTTGAAAAAAATCTCATTTGGAGATCCAAATTGCATCTAAGGCCAGGTGAAAATGCAAAATTATAAACAAAATGGAGTGGGTGGGTTGAAGTGTGCTATATTGCACCAAATTGCATTTGAGGCAACCTCTACCCCCTCCCCTTAGACCCCTCCCCCAGGCCAGCCATCAGTCTTCAGCCCCCCACTCAAAAGTACCTTCCTACGCCACTGGCACCAATGATCTTTCAATGTCTTCTGGTACCACCCAGCAAGTGACAGTTTCCTCTCTTGAACCTTGTAGCCATGCCCCTTATCTCAGAAGAAGGGTGACCAGCAACAATTGGTTATAAAAATGCTAAATTTGCAAACAAAACCCCTTAAGTGTTAGATATGAGTTTACAGTAACTTAAATACTGTTTAGTACTGGTTCATATGTTACATGATCCGGTGATTTTGTCTAATAGCTTTAGTTATAAAGGTTTATCAATTATCAAGCTACACATAACTACAGTGCGGATATAACGCATCAGTTAGTAATATACATATCATGCAAATATAATGTAATACTGTATGAACTTAGAAAGAGAATTGGGTTATCAAGGCACAATTTAATAAGTCATTGGGGAGGGGAGTTTTGAATGTGAACTAGTTTGGTGTAAGGTCAATACAGCATACAATGGCTAAAAGCCTTAACAGCTAATTTGCAAGCTAAATTAAGAATTTGCAAAGATGGTATTTTACATTGAAGGAGCAGTTCATAGTTATTTTAATCAAACATTTTCAAAGGGCCATACAGTAAGTGAAGTATGAGGTTTCATTCTATGTTGTTACTAGTGTTTTTCAGTTGTACTAGATATGCAAAATGTCTTTATTTATCTGAACAGGACAATATTCCATGAAGCACCAATTCTCATATTGACTGTAGCCAGGTGACGTTGCTTGGACCCAAGCAGTTTAAGAAATGACAAAGATGATTTCTGGTTCTCATCAACTACGGAAGAGCCTACAGGGACAAACTAAAACGAATGACAGCTAATGACAAATGTCTTTGTACAGGGTTAATTATCATTCGCGAATGACAGCGAATGAAAACGAAGGACGGTGGTGAGTGGAGATAGAATGATTAACGGAGTGGAGTAAATGCGGTTAACGGTTTTCTGCGCAAAAATGATTTGAGGAAACTCGCATGTTACGTGGTTGCAGGGTTTTGGTGTAATTTACCGATAGAAACCACAGGGAAAGTTTTTGTGTGAAAATGCGCTTGAGTGCTGTGCTTTTTACCTCTGCAGATTTATATAGAAAGATAACTGAAGCAATTTCAAGATTATAGTATTGTTAGTTTCTAACAATTAATATCGGAAAAACGATGTTAAATTTACTTTTTAAAATCAGACTTACAATTTCGCTTACTATAAGGTACTTAATCTTGTCCGTACTTTACTAGATCTAGATACCCACGAAGTCTGAACTGTGATATCCGGTTGAAGCAAATGTCTGTGCTGTCATTACTGTCATTCGTTTTAGTCAACGCAATTTTTAGTGTGTACAACATATTGTCATTCGTTATGGTTAATGCAATTGTCATTCGTTTTAGTAACACCCAGCTTACAGGTAGATGGTGAAAAGGTGAATAGATATTAACTTTGATATGGTACTGTACCTTTGTCTTTTTTGATGGAGGCTCACATTGTTGAGGATCTTTAATCTCTGATGCATCCACCAAAATGTCTTCCCCATCTACTACAACCAACACCTTTGACCGAATAGGATCTACCTCTACGACAAATCCTTCTTTCATTGTATCACCTTTCTTAACAGATACTGCATCATCTTTCTCCAAACGTAATGATGCAGTTTTCAAAGTATGCTGAAAAGTAAGCAGACAGGAATATATTTCATTCACTATTTTAATCGAAAGAGCACTATTTATTGTTATTAGAGGAGTAAGATTACATTTTCGAGTACATTACCATTAGCAATAGGTACTGTCAGTCGTCAAGCGGACCATACATATACTGCATTATGGAAAAAATCAATTGCCATTATCATACACATTACACCAAAGAGAAAAAAATTATACTATATCTACAGATAATTTTGCAGCTATGGGCCTTTCCACCACCCTAGCTAGTCGGGGGAGGGGGGGGGGAGACTTAGGTGGGGGCAATCATTCAGTCAGGGATGACACCAACATCACTCTAGAGAAAATCAATCCTGAGGGTGGGGGGGGGTTACAACACAAGGTGCCACAGTAGCCACGTTTAGGTACTGCAACTGCAATGAACATACAACACGGGTGTACACATACAGTAAATCTCCAGCTGTATTTGACAGCTACTTTTAGGGAAATCAATCGTTTCTTGAAAATGCTGGACAAGCATTAAAAGGTCTTCCAAGCAGAGGGCAAGGAGCAGTTAATGCCAATGTACATGCATACTGTGTATAGTGTGCTCAATAACCACCAATGTGCATGCTTATAAATTTCTTCTAAATATGATTACAAAACATTATGTAATACAATTAATTGGACACAATTCCAGACAAATTTCTGATTTAAGACAGAAAAAAATCAGAAAATCAGCTATAAGACTCAAAGGGTTCAGATAACACAAGTAGGTCTGTATTCATGGATTTAACCACAAGTGAATAAATGCCTTCCAGAAGTAAACCTCTCTGATCAGATAGTGATAATGAAACATCATTTGGCACAGACAAGATAACTTTTAAAGCTTCATTCAGACTTAAAGATTTAACAACAACACTACAAAGAACCTTTATATACAAGCAGTGGCTGAGGTGTTAATTTTCCTGTGTATGAGATACACAGGAAAGAATATAATCACAGCAGTGATTGAGGTTACACAGTACCTAAAAGAATAAAGATAACCAGGTAGCGATTAAGTGGAAAGCAAACAAAGACTGATTTACTGAAAAGCTGTTTTTAAATTGTAATGGGAAGCTGTGGGAAAAAATGCTGATAATTATAAGTATGTGAAATGAATGTGTAAAAGTAAGTTGGCCTGACGTTTCGATCCTAGCAGGATCTTCTTCAGAGGCTAAATGACAAGTTACAGTAACAGAGGGGACAAAAACACGCACAGAATACAGACAGGTTAATGAGCACGGTGAACACAATGAGATGGATGAAAGGGGATTATAAGTAGAAAGCAACAGGAGAAGAGGAGAGGAAGGAGATAAACTGTAGAGGGACAAAGAGAGGATTAAAGGCACAGGGTGAGGAATAAACTGGAGAGGGACAAAGACAGAAAGGTGTGAAGAAAAATGGAGGGGAAGAGAGCTGTGAGAGGAAGAGTGAAAGGGGGGGGGGGAAGGGAGAAAGGGGAGAAGGAGTAGGGAACAGAGGAAAGTTAGTCATGTCCTTCCTGAATGTTCAGCCCATGAGGTTGAATGGTACACTATGTGAAATGAAGTATAAAGTGTGAATTACACATATTAATTGGGCAAGTTCCTTTCAAAATAGTGAGCTAATGCCAAGTGATAATTATTTTATTCTAACAACAATTCTAGTTACAAATATGAACAATAGGCCTATTTAACTCTCAATTTTTGTATGTACAGTAGTTTCATGATGGTTGATGAGAATATAGCCAGTTGTTTGATATTCATGATACACTACTAGATTGTTTGTATGAACCACCCCCCCCCCACACCCCACCTCTTTCTCATCATTGCCATACTATTTACTCAAAATATGGACTATGTCATCTCTGGCAATTCCATCCAGCTAAATAGATACTTTCTGTTAGCAGTTTGCAGAATTGATGTTCCTGACCATGAACAATTACAATATGTTATATGCCTTTCAGTGAAATAGTGCAATGCACCTAGCAACATTTTTAATCTGTACCTAGACAAACTGAATGACCCCAGGGAATGGTGCGTTAAAGGTGCACAGTTGAAGGTGCAGGGGTGCGCAAGCCTATGAATGTCAACCTTAATTTTGGACATTTACGCACATATCCACGGTTGTAGTGGTCATACAATTGATAGGTGCATAACAGCAATTCCTTGCTGGGAGCTACTGTCTGAATTAATTATTAAGTTAATTCCAGAAACTAGAGTGGTTAATAAATTGGGACAACAAAGATACAAATTAGAAATGACCCAGCTGCTTTGCAAAAACATACATTTAGAGAGTAATTATAGAATAAGATAAGTCCCCTATTCTCCAACTCCACCAGAAGTGTACCTTCAGTTATCATTGAACACAACAATCTTTCTGCTAAATCACTAGCCAAATTAAGCTAATGACTACATGCAGAAACCCTCCACTCTGCATCGTGCAACTTCACCCCAAACTTATTAGCAGCTGATTTTATTTTAATTAGCATTCGCAAAAAATATACCAGCCTAGGACTGGACTCAAACTGGGGGAGAAATGGAATTGAAAAAAGTGAACTACACTATTTTGTCTAATTTACATTGGGTTATTCCATACATTTGGGAGCCAATGGTATGTTCTTATTTATTATTCTCTCGTGGGGCATTTGTCGTAATGCTACTATATATGATGAACATGATAAGTTTAATGTTATTATTGTGTTTCCACTATCCATCTGTACTAAATAAAACCCCAAACATTTACCATGACAAATGTAATATCTCAAATTTGATTAAAATTTAAAAAAAGGGTATTTTTTTTTGGGGGGGGGACATTTTAATCTGTTATGAATAATAATGAACTTTCCACCTTTATACAGTAAATTGCTGACTTGCTCAGTTGTAAATTTAAGTGATTGATAACAGAATAATTTTCACTATTAAACTAATACTTTGATAACAATTACTTAATGTTTATCCCAACAAGATCGGGCCATCGAAAAGAGGTTCCACATGTAAACGTCGTTGTCCAACGAAATCATTTACACAGGAAACCTATTGCATCGAGTGAATCATTGGCAGGAGTTGTAATTATATTAACATGTCCTACGGTAATTGGTTTAGATTTCTGCAGCATTTTCAAGGATTACAAAGTAACAAAGGTTGAAAGTCCAATGAAAAAATACAAGAACATTCTAATATATTGACAGACCACTTTGGTGTCCCATTAAATATTTATACACTTATGGATACATTGTCAATGTTTGGTAGATTTAATGAGATGCCAATTCTATCACAAATTTATTCTGGAGCATGATTGCAGAGAAACATACGCCCATTTTCCAATTAAATATCAAGACCTAGCATCACTGTTCACAGTGTTATAACTTCAACCATAGGTAGGCCTAGGCATATGTCAATTCAAAACATGTCAACACAAGTGTATGTCCAACTCTAACGTTATTTTTCTAAGCCTCCTAAGTTGCTTACCTCGGTAACAGTCTTCTTTCTTATCTTGGTTGAAGGGACCGAAACGTTCCATTTTTGACTCCATCCATCGAAAGAGACATAAAAGCTTCTGTTGCCGTCTTCCAATTCATTTACTTTTTTTATTTTACACGGTGCCCAAATTCCCGCTACGTCCACCGCTTCTGCTTGCTCACCAACACAAAAATTCGGAAGAGAAGCTGTCGCCATTTGAGGTATATTTCGCAAAGAACGATAGGGGGTAATTCGTGGTACAGTTCTGCTTCGTTTATACACAAAAACAGTTGTCCGTGGGTTGCACTATATTGCCGTTAACGGAGATAAGTTCTGAGCGATATGACGTAACCTTTACTTTTGGCATGTTCCACGTTGATAAATCGACGGGGGAAGCTGTTTATATTTAAGCTATTTCTTAACTTTATTGCACTTAAAACATAACCAATACTACTAATATTATTTCTAAGCAGTAATTTACCAGAAATTTGTAATTAAAAGTCATTTAATTATCCTCAGTGGCAATGTATTTTGGCTTTCAATAAAGAAGAATGTGTATTATTAACACCAAAAGATAATGGAACCGTCCAAATGGAAACTGACGCGATATAACCGAAAATGTTGATGGGGAGGAAGTTGGCTCCTAAGAATAGCTGTTTTGAATTGTAACCCGGATAACCAGTTTTCGTGAAAAATGCTTTATAAATTACTAATATTTTCGTTTAACGGTGCAATTTCATACTAAATGGTCCAGGCATTTCGAATTTCGGCATCAAAATGTCCAAATCGAGATTCTTCTGTCGGATTAGAAAGGAATGGAGCATGGGCACTACCAAGGAGAAGATCAAATTTCCTGCGAATACCGCAAGATCCTTTTCGAATGCCTGAGGCAGCAAAAATCCTTATGTCCGTACCACTAAAGGGCGGATTTTCAAATGCTTGGAATGTGGTTCGACCCGTTTCTCAAATGGGAAAAAAATATTGACAAAATTACTCCAAAGCTATCACAGAAACTGGGCATTCTAAAACTATTAATTCGTGTGTTGACCAGCATCCACGTAATACTCTTTCAAACGCTCTAACTGTACCCGATATTGATTATTGTTCTGCCGTTTGGACTACGGCGACGAACAAATGTGTTGACCGGGTTCAGATTCTTCAAAATCGTGCAGCTAGATTTGTCCTGGGGTGTGGGCTTCGGGATGTGCATGTTACAGATATTTTTTTAATTGAAGTGGCTAAATGTCCGTCAACGTGGATTATATTTCAGGAATATTCTAATGTATAGATGTGTCCACGGCCTGGCTCCAGATTACCTTACTGATACTACCATTCTACTGAGAGATAGCCATTCGTACAGAACTAGATCTAGCTAAAATGTTATGCTAGCTCCTGTTAGATCTGGGAATGGTAAAAGGTCCTTTCAATTTTCTAGAAGCAGGTCGTGGAACAGTCTTCTCCCAAACAAGCTTGCCAAATGCTAATATTTTTAAACGGAATATGAAACATATATTTTCTTTAGATGTCTGATATCTGTTTGTCTCTCCTTTTGCCGACCTTTTTGTGTTTTTGGATGGTTACCGTTTTTCTACTTCATAATATTGCATATTTTGTATTGATGGCTCCTGTGAAAAGCAGTGCTTCTGGACTGAGCAGGTCTACTCTCATTAAAGATGACAACTATAAAAAATAAAAAAAACATGTCACAGACAGAAATCCGCACCACTCTACTACGGTGATTCTACTGCTGCTTAGTATAACTGTCAATGGGAGCGTATTACGTATGTGTTCACGATTCTTTAGTTGTGTTGTATATAGGCGTAAGCACGGGAAAAAAACACGCGTTTAAATCGCAGATTTCGGTCTGTAATTGCGACGTAAATTCCGAGTTCCAGCCTGTTTCCGTTACGTTTCCACTCCTGAAACTAGTGATTAAGGTAAGCTTACGACCCAACTTAAACGAGTTTTCCGCGTTCGCGATGACTTATTTACCGAGTACGCGGTGACCGTAAACGCCAAGTGTCATCCAAATACGGTGAAGCTCACTTAATCGTGCGGTTTCAGGGAAGGGTAATCGTTACGTTTCCGGTCACAATTGCAACAGATTCGCTACCTTAAACATGACCGTTTATCTGGAGTTTACGTTTGAATCCAGCTGTAAACTTCTCGCATTGATCATCGTAAACGCCATGATTACACCAATATATACGGAGAAACGTGGTCATCGTAAACACATTACTTACGACCAATACAGGGGCTGGGCTTATTCGCCACGTTTAGGGAGTCTTAATCGGGTTGATTAGGCTGAGAAATACACGGACCACCTCTATCAAATATTACATTTGATTTAAAGAAAATTAAAAATAATAAACATAAAATCACACTCGTTTGATTTTCCACTTTTTTATTTATATATTTGCACCTCATATCGCATAGTAAACGTTTATTTGTTATTTTTACACTTATACAAAAATTATGTAATTGAACGAAATACCACTTCTAATGTGTAAATGCATCTAAATGCAACTCAATATTGCTTTACAACACAGTGTTGAATATTCAGCTTTTTGAATACAAAGTTTAAACCTCGAGAAGCCATTTTCCTTTTCAAATTTCAAAACATGCATTATTGTCCGGAGAATGTTTTTTGATGCCCAAATATTACTCTACTTACATTGTGGCAATTATATACACATGCAACGATTTCAATGCCAGGTGAAAGAAGGAAAAAAACAAGTAAATATGGAATGATTCTATTTTTAGTTACTAGTTTGCAAATCAAAACCTCTGAAAACCAGCTACCCACTTGAAGTAACTTAACATATCAGCAGTTAAATTGAACCAAACAAATTTATGTTTAAAATTCGGTGTGTTTATCCTCAGATGGATGATATAAACGCCTAGGCACTTCTTCCATGATGGTTATCGGCCCCTCGACCCCCCCTCCACCCAGGCCCGGAAACGGTACCAGCCTCTTTTATGTGGAACGAACTTGATACAGAACACCACTTCCTGCCTCATTTCGTAGCACGCTTAATATTTTGTTGCTGCTTTAAATTTTATTGTAATTAACATATATTTTGATATAAAATGCAATGATAGCCCAAACAAGATCTCTAAATTTTTTACCCTGAAAGTCTGGAATTAACCATGCATGAATAATGAAAGACAAACGTACAAGTACAACAACATTTCGACGACAAGTAATTAGGCCTATGCTGAGTATGCTCTATAGCTATGTCTTATTTTAAAATATTATTTACTAAATGATTCATTAACAATTAAAGAATCATGCTTTTATCTTGGCTTTTGTTTCCTGAAAATATTTTAAGGATAACTTAATCCTTAACATTTAATCCCTTGATGGAATATATTAGCTGTGAAGGGAAATTTAAAAAAAAAGGCTTCCATTAAAGCAAAAGACTAACAAGAAAATAATAATTAATCTGACATCTATTATTATGGGCATATTCTTTCTTCCTTGTTGCATTTATCTCAGGCAGGATTTCGTTTTAAAGGTATCATGTAATTACACCAAATGTTAAATTAGAGAAACTCTTCTTTATTATACAAAATCGTCAACTGCAACTTGTTTGTATCCGAAACAACGGCGTTTGCTGTTTGTTCCTGGTGCCTCATTAATCAACAAATGCTCAGGACAGGATTATCCACGTGCAACAGGGCACGAGTTTAAACGTTGGGTAAAAAATTCAAAGAAATATTGTTATAACGTTTCATTATTCTACGTTGTAAATGGTACAAAAAGTTCAAAGAAGTCAAACGAAATGGACTTCGATATGCAGTCTTTACGCTGTTGATCAATGACTGTTTTTATGTGATGTTTTAATGTACGTATCATAACCACCGTGGGCAAATAGATGTCTTTCGTGAGCTATACATCCGGGTTATCCGGTACCAATGTATCTCTATGGGAGCTCCAATAAACTGTTTGCCACGGGCCTCCCACAAGCTTAATCCGGCACATCAAACAATGACCATTTTCACCATTTGGAGGGGGGTCATACCTTCATTGTTATTGTTCAGCCTATTTAACAGCCCAAGTTGGGGCGTCAGTCGGTACGCATTTTAAAGATACGTCTCCTTTCCTAACGGTGGGTATCCTTTTTTCTGGACTTTTCGCTAAGGAGAACGTCCTTATAGAATGAGTCCAGCCTCATTTTGTTCAGTCTTTCCGACTTCCAAGTGAACTCCTGCACTACGGTACCCTAGCTCGTTCGCTCTCCATGTCAGATTCCTCGGATGACATATACTCAGTTGACATCACTGTACAGTCTGTCTTTTCTCTCCTCTGACCAGTCTATGTTCTTCATTGCGCTCAATCTACTGAAGTTTCTGTAAACAAAGACACAAGAATAAGTATGAATTAGATCAGTTGGCATATAGTTTACTTCTGTCGAAAAATATACTAGCTCCAACTGTCAATATCTCCAGCCCCCCCCCCCAGTGAAAAATGTGGAGGCGCGGAAGTATCATTCCACCCCCACCCCCCGCTTCGCAAGTCAGAAAAACTCCTTTTTCATTTCCAAATGAGAAAAAAAAAGTCTCATTTGGAGCACCAAATTGCATCTAAGGCCAGGTGAAAATACAAAATTAAGTTTACAAAATGGGGTGGGTGTTGAAGTGTGCTTTATTGCACCAAATTGCATCTGAGGCCACCTGGAAATGCAAAAACTCCCCTTAGACCCCTCCCCCGGGCCGGCCATCAGTCTTCAACCCCCCTACTCAAATGTACCTTCCTACGCCACTGTATGTTTCAACGGTTTACAAAGCAGATTGTTTATGGGTTGGGGGAGGTAGGGGGTACGTGGTCGGGTGACGTTCACCATCACAAGGTTAGAACGTGAATGTATCAATAACAGTATACCCTGGCAAATTGTGCATGAAACATTTTACAGATATCTAAAGGAGATTATTATATTATTTCTCTCATTGTCATATGTTAACTCTTTTGTTTTATCGTTTTTAGAGGAGCGAATGCCTGTACAGGTCTAGGGTTTATATAACGGTGACTTTTAGTGATTGAAAAATTACATTAATAAGTCTTGGCCTAGTGTTACGTACCGAACAATCCAGTAGCACAGAGAACTTCGTTTTCGTTTTTTTTTTTTTCGAAAGAAGTTGTTCCTCCTCAGCCAGTAGTGCTCGGAGTGCCTTTAATTCTTCCTTCAAATGTTTGCACCGAGCTTTCTGTCACAACATCTGCATACTGCCGCGGGAGTTCCAACTGTCGCTGCTTCTAAATGTTTTTTTCTTTTTCCAATACACGTATGACATTTTCCTGCGGAACATCATTGAAAACCAGCGACGGATCGAATTGAAAGTGTACTTTTATAAACTGGCAACCTTGCTTCCACGGAGCTTTCTGTTACTTCTGCAATAAACCACAGAAGCCGGAATCGTCCAATTTGAATGCTCTTTGCAATGTAAAACTCGATTGAGGATCAAGTGCGGTGTGAATCAAACCAACGTGTTGCTACTTGTGATACCGCCTTGTACTGATTTCAAATTCCCCGCTTTCTAGTAAGCCCAGGCTGTGACGTAATTAACTATACTGAATACGTTATTGTTACTAACCAACTGGAGTAGCCAACCAGTGAACTGCAAAGTGACAGACAGTAAACTTTATCATTGTGATGTGACCGGAAATTTCACTTGCTTATCTGGAAATGGTATTTATAGTAAGTGAGCAGTATACTTTTCTGTTTCGTACATATATTGCGGTGGGTATTTGTGCGTTTCATCGCTTTACGTGCATGATATAGGCCTTGAATATACTTCTTCGAATATCACTTGACGGCATATTGAGAGAAATCGGCAGAGCAAAAAACGGACTGTTGAAATCTATCTCGACTAATCTATGAGAAAGGATATGGACAATGGGAATCGTAAGAGGAGCATTTAAAACGGGGGGAGGGGAGGGGAGGGGCAGGGGAGGGGCAGGGGGGAATGTGGTAGGATCGAGGTTGGAGGTTGGAAAAGTTTCGCACAAAATTTAAGCAAAAATTACTTAAATCTCAAATATGGATTTGCGCCGCTATGACCGACAAAGTTTAGCCGAGGTTTTTAAGACTGACACTGAGTACCGATTGTTCGATATCCCAGTTCCGAGGCTTGTGCCCCCCCCCCCCACCCACCCACCCTGTCCCCGTTTTTAAATAAATGTCCTAAATAGCTATTCTGGGCCCGACCATTTCTAAGGCCGCAAAACGGCATCACCAAAGAACCGGCTAATTATATTTTAATTTCTAACCCAGGACTAAACTCGGAGGGGGTACATATAGTTGGATAGAAGGAGACATCCACAAATATCCAAAATACAGGGGCGTATCCAGGATTTTTCACTGGGGGGGGGGGGCGTCAGGCATGAATGATCGCCGTCCTGGGGGATGGGTCTAAGGGGAGGGGTGGACAATTTTTGCTTTCGAAAAAGGGCTGAAATGCAAAATGGTGCTATATGTGGTCCATTTTTCGACCTTAATAATAAGCAACATTTCCAGTAAAAATGGACACAAAATGCACAATTTAGTATGGCTGGCATGTTACTTAGTGTTTGTAAAACTTGTGACCGACTGGGAAATCTGGTGATTGCCAAGTTTCACCATCAAAGCCTTTAAGAAATTTATGAATTTTACTTTAGTTTATCAATGATTTACAACATGAAGTCTCTCATCAATTTTTTTTTGTTGCTAAACTTTTTTTTGGGGGGGGTGACGGCCAATAGGGGGGCGCCTGTTGCGCCCCTCCCCCTGGATACGCCCCTGAAAATATGACCCATTTGTAATATTAGATGAATTCTACGACCATTCTGGATCAGTTTAGGGGAAAATGTTGTATCTATGAGATGTCAATGTGTTCCTCGATCACCTAACTTTCCAATTAAAATTAACGGATTACATTCTATAACAAAGGCATATGCAATTAAACAGGTTCATAATAAAATTAAGAACGATTCTTTGCATTAACAGTTAAGTTTACCACACATTGGGGAACCTGACGAGGGGGGCGCGAGTGGGTGGGGTGCACCACATGGTTTCATTGGGTCCCCAATATAGCGTTAAAGGAGGTCTAATTAAGGTACCCTAATTATTGTAAATGCTCATTTAAACGTCGCGGGTTCTCGGAAGCTAACTTGGCGAAAACAGCAAAGGGAAAACTCTATTGGATTTCAAGTGACAAAAATTGTGCGATGCTATGTACTCAGTGTGAATCCTCCAAGCCATAGTTTTTTTTTTTTTTGTGTGTGTGTGTTGTCTTCGAAAAGTCTTCAACGCAAAACGATTCTTTTCACATATCAGTTCATGGAAACTGCAATTATTATATTATAATTATGTTCTACTAGTCCATAAATTTGTTAGTACAATCATGGAGGTAAAAACCTCCATCATACAATGGTACAATGTCCTTTCTACGCTTCTGTAGCTCCGTAGTTAGCATCCAACATTGATATTTCCGAATTCTACGGTCCAGCAACAATAGGCAGCTAAATTCAAATCTGTATGGAAGCCGTGAACTGCCGCTTCTAAAACTTGTTGACGATATCGTGAACTTATGTTAAAGTCGGAGGAAACTGAATATAGCAGTTTGTCGATCATTTAACCATGCTTTGACTCAGTGATCATATAGAAGCTGGAATCTTACAATAAACAATTAAACAATGTGAAGCGTGTCACAGTGACAATAGCATTTGATATGTACATGTTATTCAGTATATCACGCCTTTTTGACAGTAATCACAAACACATTCTTGCTATATTTTTCAGAGACCCACGAGTTATCATTTTAAAAGGTTTGAAATTCTGACCCTCTTCAAAATGCGGCAGTATTTAATTTTTAATTTTATTCAGTTCCATATCAACAGCGTAATGATATAGCTACATTCCATTTTTGACATTCAACATATTAAATATCACTTGTGTATTTAACGTTACTTGATCGAGATGTAGTTTGCAATAATTTTCAGGAAAATTCGTTTCATATATATAACTATTGGAGAATAAAACCATTACCTTCATCCGGCACATGCATATGGATTTCGCTGTATGTACTACGTATTGTAATGTAGGGGCTCTATTTTTGCCTTTATACGGCACTTATGTATGATTATTTACTATATATATATATATATATATATATATATATATATATATATATATATATATATATACATATGAAAATCGTAATGAGTTTGTAAATCATGAACAGTGAAACAAACTTTCAGCCTCCACCAGGATTCGAGCCACGGGCCTCCATTTGAAAATCCGCCCTTTAGTGGTACGGACATAAGGATTTTTGCTGCCTCGGGCATTCTTGCGGTATTCGCGGGAAATTTGATCTTCCGTAGCTATTGCCTATGCTTCATTCCTTTTCTATCCGACAGACGAAACTCGATTTTGGTATTTAGGATGCCAAAATTTGAAATGCTCGAACGATTTAGTACGAAATTGCACCCTTAAAACTAAAAAATAGTCGTCTATAAAGCATTTTTCACGAAAACTTGTAATCCGGTTTACAATTCAAAACAGATATTCATCACGGCAAACTTCCTCCCCATCTTTATTTTGGCTTGAATCTCGTCCGTTTCAACTTGGACTGTACCATTATTTTTTGGTGTTGAGAATATACATTGTTATTAATTGAAATATGACAAAGCCATTGAAGAGATTGATATGATTCTAAGCTCCCCTTTTTTAATTATTAATAATGATTTATAAGTGATTTACATTAATTTATGTAATGATTTAAACGCATTACAGTTAATAAAAGGATTATCTAAAAACCACTCTCCCCATCGTTTATCAACATCGAACATGCCAAAGGTAAATGTTACATCATATTGTACAGAACTATCGTACGTCAGCTGGGAAAATCTATAGAGCTAACTTGCGTTAGCAGAAATAGTGGAACCCATACCTATCCATGAACCATACTGTGCAACGATATACCCCTATCGTGATTTGCGAAGTGTGGCTCAAAGGCGAAAACTTCTATCATTTAATATATAGCATAAGTTGATGCTTGATGTTGCATTTTTTCCTAAATTATCATAATAGGCTAGTTGTACAGAAACTTTGCTTGAACTAAGTCACTAGTAATATTATAGCATCAGCCATAGATTTAATAAAATGATCTATTTTATGCTACAATAAGATTTGCTTGCTTAAATGATCCTATTATTATATACAGCAACAATCATTTTATCCATACATCGCCCATCATGCTTTTTTTCTTTAGGCCATCATCCCAGATATTCAATCTCACCATGACTGTACTGTAATAATGTCAAATAAATATGTAGAAATCAGCAATTGATTTTACCAAACAATTATTCTTTGTTAGTAAGTGGGTTCACTGGATTTTTAAATATCAGCTTGGGGAGGGGTATTGTTGCTTCTACAAGGAGTGTTTTTTTTTTCTTCAAATTATTTACTATTGTCTCCTAGGAAGCTTGTAGAAGTCGATTACAAAAGCACATCTGGTCTTTGTTTGAGTAGGAGAAGGGAGACAATGGAAAAAATTCAAAGGGCCTGTGACTGGAAATGTCATGTGAAAGGTCAAAAATTATTTATATACACAATTAATAAGTCCCACATGAAAACATGGGGGTTGGCAGAACAATGTCAGGCTCTGACTAGCAGTAAGTGATGAACCTTAACAGTGTCATTATTTCCCTCTTACATGCAGTCAGGGTGGGGTGGAGAGGGACGCTGTTTGGTGCAGGCAAAATAATGAAAAGCACAAAGAAAAGGATAACAAACAAGATTTTACCATTGTTATGTTCTTTTTATTGTGTCCTGTCACAGTGAACAGCAGAAGAAGGCAAGGTATAAAGGTTTTCAGCATAAACATCAAGCTTCCTTTGGGTAGGATTTGTTCATGGGAGGGGCACAACTTTTATTATGGGGGGGGGGGTCTGATTGTCTCTAGCGTTGCTTTGAAAGATCACAGATGGCCTCATTGACATCTTTTGAAGCGCTTTTTAAACTTTCCATTTGATAGGTCACTGGAACTCAAGTTGTTGCTCTGTGTGAGAGCCTCTAGATGTAAACACATTCACTGCACTTATGTACAGTAAATACCAAACTTTCTGAATTGTTCTGAAATGGATTTTACACGATTTTGGGAAATCTATGTTTAACAATGACAACTACTAAAAACTGCATATTATAGGCTCACAGAGTAAACAATATTCACTAGCAGCATTGTTCAGAAATATACTTTCACCTTTTGTTATGATTTCATGTATTGATTCTGACAAGAATATTCAAATGAAAAAAAAAAAAAAATCCAGTCCATTTAATAATATCATGTTGTTCACATGGATTTGAAATCACATTCTACTGACATCAGATGACCATTGCCTTGTTAACACAACTGCAGAGAATGAGTAATTTCTGTGAGGAAAAACCTGTACAGCTTATTAAAAAAAAAAGAGAAAGACAAGTCACACACTTACCTGAAGAGAAAATTTCCACAGCAAGGAACCAAGTTCATTACAATCTTCTCCATGTTGGAGAAAGACTGTTGATTAAGTGCATGAAATGTGTACCTTCTTCTGCTTTAATCGATCCCAAATGTTGCCACCGCTTGCAATAGACCAATTAGCAAAGAGTATTGAGAGATGACAATTAATACTCACATCGGCAGCTGATGACCAAAATTATTGTCTTCTTGTGCTCAGCATATAGATATGGTTTGCAAGGTTCTCACATTCTGACTACACATGACCTTTGACCACCAAAAACAATAAGTCTCTTGATTCTTGAACTCAACGTGTCACAACAACGTTTTTAATATGAAATTGGTCCAAGCTTCCTTTCTTGAGATATCAAGTTTAAAAGCAAGGCATCACAAACACATCACTCCTCCACCTGCATGACTACAAATTATCATTGGAACCAAAAACTGATATTTCTATCAATACAGAAAATATCTGGAGAACATTTCAACAACTGAGGCAGCTTTTAATTTAATTTTTAGGGGGAGAAACGGATAGATCATTTGAAAGGAAACTGCACAACAAGAAAATGTAATATATTGACATGTATACCTTCAATGTGAAAAAAGGGCAACATACTGTGCAAAATCTACACAATGATACAATATTTCAGCCATTGACTGCAAAATGAAAAGCATGTGGCTAAGCTTGAAGCCTAACTAGACCGTATGTGCTACCTTCACACTCTCACGAATAAGTCATCTGATATTGCACACCACATTAAAATGTCCTATGCTATTCTTTGTGTAGGCCTGCTGACATTTGTACCATTTGATGAACCTACTGTACAATAGCCAGTTCTGGGTTGGGGGGGGGGGGGGAAATGGGTGGTTTATTGCTTACTCTACACACTAGCAATATCTTGAAATATACTAACACTCGCATAACTAAGAGAAACCTATATTGTATCATATACATATCATATACAGTATAGTCTACTGATCTATTAGATATATGCCCCCAGTGTAGACCTCAAGTATTACAAAGTATTATTAAGCCACTAACAGAAACAGGAAAGAGTATGTGGCAAAGCTTCACACCAAGCAATATGGTGTGTGCTGCCTTCACACTCTCACTTATTCCAGTTGCATGACAATGCCTTAGGCCAATTGCCTATCATATACAGTATAGTCTACTGATCTATTAGATATATGCCCCCAGTGTAGACCTTAGGTATTACAAAGTATTATTAAGCCACTAACAGAAACAGTAAAGAGTATGTGGCAAAGCTTCACACCACGCAATATGGTGTGTGCTGCCTTCACACTCTCACTTATTCCAGTTGCATGACAATACCTTAAGCCAATTGCCTATCATATACAGTATAGTCTACTGATCTATTATATATATGCCCCCAGTGTAGACCTTAGGTATTATGAAGTATTATTAAGCCACTAACAGAAACAGTATGTGGCAAAGCTTCACACCACGCAGTATGGTGTGTGCTGCCTTCACACTCTCACTTATTCTAGTTGTATGACAATACCTTAAGCCAATTGCCTATCATATACAGTATAGTCTACTGATCTATTATATATATGCCCCCAGTGTAGACCTTAGGTATAATGAAGTATTATTAAGCCACTAACAGAAACAGTAAAGAGTATGTGGCAAAGCTTCACACCAAGCAATATGGTGTGTGCTGCCTTCACACTCTCACTTATTCCAGTTGCATGACAATACCTTAGGCCAATTGCCTATCATATACAGTATAGTCTACTGATCTATTATATATATGCCCCCAGTGTAGACCTTAGGTATTATGAAGTATTATTAAGCCACTAACAGAAACAGTAAAGAGTATGTGGCAAAGCTTCACACCAAGCAATATGGTGTGTGCTGCCTTCACACTCTCACTTATTCCAGTTGCATGACAATACCTTAGGCCAATTGCCTATCATATACAGTATAGTCTACTGATCTATTATATATATGCCCCCAGTGTAGACCTTAGGTATTATGAAGTATTATTAAGCCACTAACAGAAACAGTAAAGAGTATGTGGCAAAGCTTCACACCAAGCAATATGGTGTGTGCTGCCTTCACACTCTCACTTATTCCAGTTGCATGACAATACCTTAGGCCAATTGCCTATCATATACAGTATAGTCTACTGATCTATTATATATATGCCCCCAGTGTAGACCTTAGGTATTATGAAGTATTATTAAGCCACTAACAGAAACAGTAAAGAGTATGTGGCAAAGCTTCACACCAAGCAATATGGTGTGTGCTGCCTTCACACTCTCACTTATTCCAGTTGCATGACAATGCCTTAGGCCAATTGCCTATCATATACAGTATAGTCTACTGATCTATTAGATATATGCCCCCAGTGTAGACCTTAGGTATTACAAAGTATTATTAAGCCACTAACAGAAACAGTAAAGAGTATGTGGCAAAGCTTCACACCAAGCAATATGGTGTGTGCTGCCTTCACACTCTCACTTATTCCAGTTGCATGACAATACCTTAAGCCAATTGCCTATCATATACAGTATAGTCTACTGATCTATTATATATATGCCCCCAGTGTAGACCTTAGGTATTATGAAGTATTATTAAGCCACTAACAGAAACAGTATGTGGCAAAGCTTCACACCACGCAGTATGGTGTGTGCTGCCTTCACACTCTCACTTATTCTAGTTGTATGACAATACCTTAAGCCAATTGCCTATCATATACAGTATAGTCTACTGATCTATTATATATATGCCCCCAGTGTAGACCTTAGGTATTATGAAGTATTATTAAGCCACTAACAGAAACAGTAAAGAGTATGTGGCAAAGCTTCACACCAAGCAATATGGTGTGTGCTGCCTTCACACTCTCACTTATTCCAGTTGCATGACAATACCTTAGGCCAATTGCCTATCATATACAGTATAGTCTACTGATCTATTATATATATGCCCCCAGTGTAGACCTTAGGTATTATGAAGTATTATTAAGCCACTAACAGAAACAGTAAAGAGTATGTGGCAAAGCTTCACACCAAGCAATATGGTGTGTGCTGCCTTCACACTCTCACTTATTCCAGTTGCATGACAATACCTTAAGCCAATTGCCTATCATATACAGTATAGTCTACTGATCTATTATATATATGCCCCCAGTGTAGACCTTAGGTATTATGAAGTATTATTAAGCCACTAACAGAAACAGTATGTGGCAAAGCTTCACACCACGCAGTATGGTGTGTGCTGCCTTCACACTCTCACTTATTCTAGTTGTATGACAATACCTTAAGCCAATTGCCTATCATATACAGTATAGTCTACTGATCTATTATATATATGCCCCCAGTGTAGACCTTAGGTATTATGAAGTATTATTAAGCCACTAACAGAAACAGTAAAGAGTATGTGGCAAAGCTTCACACCAAGCAATATGGTGTGTGCTGCCTTCACACTCTCACTTATTCCAGTTGCATGACAATACCTTAGGCCAATTGCCTATCATATACAGTATAGTCTAATGATCTATTAGATATATGCCCCCAGTGTAGACCTTAGGTATTATGAAGTATTATTAAGCCACTAACAGAAACAGTAAAGAGTATGTGGCAAAGCTTCACACCAAGCAATATGGTGTGTGCTGCCTTCACACTCTCACTTATTCCAGTTGCATGACAATACCTTAAGCCAATTGCCTATCATATACAGTATAGTCTACTGATCTATTATATATATGCCCCCAGTGTAGACCTTAGGTATTATGAAGTATTATTAAGCCACTAACAGAAACAGTATGTGGCAAAGCTTCACACCACGCAGTATGGTGTGTGCTGCCTTCACACTCTCACTTATTCTAGTTGTATGACAATACCTTAAGCCAATTGCCTATCATATACAGTATAGTCTACTGATCTATTATATATATGCCCCCAGTGTAGACCTTAGGTATTATGAAGTATTATTAAGCCACTAACAGAAACAGTAAAGAGTATGTGGCAAAGCTTCACACCAAGCAATATGGTGTGTGCTGCCTTCACACTCTCACTTATTCCAGTTGCATGACAATACCTTAGGCCAATTGCCTATCATATACAGTATAGTCTACTGATCTATTATATATATGCCCCCAGTGTAGACCTTAGGTATTATGAAGTATTATTAAGCCACTAACAGAAACAGTAAAGAGTATGTGGCAAAGCTTCACACCAAGCAATATGGTGTGTGCTGCCTTCACACTCTCACTTATTCCAGTTGCATGACAATACCTTAGGCCAATTGCCTATCATATACAGTATAGTCTAATGATCTATTAGATATATGCCCCCAGTGTAGACCTTAGGTATTACAAAGTATTATTAAGCCACTAACAGAAACAGTAAAGAGTATGTGGCAAAGCTTCACACCACGCAATATGGTGTGTGCTGCCTTCACACTCTCACTTATTCCAGTTGCATGACAATACCTTAAGCCAATTGCCTATCATATACAGTATAGTCTACTGATCTATTATATATATGCCCCCAGTGTAGACCTTAGGTATTATGAAGTATTATTAAGCCACTAACAGAAACAGTATGTGGCAAAGCTTCACACCACGCAGTATGGTGTGTGCTGCCTTCACACTCTCACTTATTCTAGTTGTATGACAATACCTTAAGCCAATTGCCTATCATATACAGTATAGTCTACTGATCTATTATATATATGCCCCCAGTGTAGACCTTAGGTATTATGAAGTATTATTAAGCCACTAACAGAAACAGTAAAGAGTATGTGGCAAAGCTTCACACCAAGCAATATGGTGTGTGCTGCCTTCACACTCTCACTTATTCCAGTTGCATGACAATACCTTAGGCCAATTGCCTATCATATACAGTATAGTCTACTGATCTATTAGATATATGCCCCCAGTGTAGACCTTAGGTATTACAAAGTATTATTAAGCCACTAACAGAAACAGTAAAGAGTATGTGGCAAAGCTTCACACCAAGCAATATGGTGTGTGCTGCCTTCACACTCTCACTTATTCCAGTTGCATGACAATACCTTAAGCCAATTGCCTATCATATACAGTATAGTCTACTGATCTATTATATATATGCCCCCAGTGTAGACCTTAGGTATTATGAAGTATTATTAAGCCACTAACAGAAACAGTATGTGGCAAAGCTTCACACCACGCAGTATGGTGTGTGCTGCCTTCACACTCTCACTTATTCTAGTTGTATGACAATACCTTAAGCCAATTGCCTATCATATACAGTATAGTCTACTGATCTATTATATATATGCCCCCAGTGTAGACCTTAGGTATTATGAAGTATTATTAAGCCACTAACAGAAACAGTAAAGAGTATGTGGCAAAGCTTCACACCAAGCAATATGGTGTGTGCTGCCTTCACACTCTCACTTATTCCAGTTGCATGACAATACCTTAGGCCAATTGCCTATCATATACAGTATAGTCTAATGATCTATTAGATATATTCCCCCAGTGTAAACCTTAAGTATTACAAAGTTGTATTAAGCCACTAACAGAAACAGTAAAGACTATGTGGCAAAGCTTCACACCAAGCAATATGGTGTGTGCTACATGTACCTTCACACTCTCACTTATTCCAGTTGCCTGACAATACCTTAGGCAAACCATATTAACTTAACTACTATACATACATAGACCTATCTTGGGATAAACCTACAGACATTAGTATCATTCAATGAGATTCACTGTAGACTAGTATTGATAACATACTTGTACTGTAGCTATGGGTTTGTGGGTTTGGGGAGGGTTGGGGCAAATTGACTTGACTTGGAGAATTGCCATACCTTCAGTGTGAAAAAGGGCAACCACACCTACTTCACAATGATACAGTATTCAGCGATTGACTGCAAAAACGAAAAGCATGTGACCATGTGGTTTGTGCTGCCTCAAAGCTCTCACACATAACAGTCTCCTTATGCAAACGACATTTGAATTTTATATTAGACTATTTGTTGGATAGTCCTGCCAATAGTTGTATAATCCAATAACACTAAAGCAGCCTATTCTTAGGGTATTTAAACTTAAGAGGAAAGGAAGGTGTTGGTGGTTGACTGCTGGCAAATAAAATGAAAGCCATGATCCTCACACTGCACGAGATGGTAGGTACTATCTTCATTGTCTCAATAAAATGGGTCACATAAAAATGAAAATATTAGTTTCCTCGACTCCATAAACCCATCCAAAAGTTTATCCTCAATGTTGTTTTGTTTTTATATTACATCTGCACCTTGTATTTGAAGGAGTGCCATCACCTGTACTTTTGTCAGGCAGTTTATGCGCTGGTAGTTGAAGCCTTCCAACCACTTTGTTAGCCTTTCAAGCTCTGGCTACTACCGGGAAATGGAGAACGACAGGACATTCTTCCACATAGTTTTCTGCCATCCATGACAGAACTTTTCTGTCACAACTCACTTCTTCAGAAGCGGAGCGTCTACTTTGTTTCTTGATTTGCTTAGCTTTGCTCCTTTTTTACTTTCTCCTTCTCTATTCTTCTCAAGGCCAACAGTTAGTTCTACAAGAAAAACAAGCAATAAATGAACAGTGTGTAAAGATCATAATGTGTGACTTGGCTTTTAGTTTCAAAGTTTTCTTTTGTATGGGCCCAATTTAATTAGGTTGGTAGGGGTGGGGTTGTAATGATTTGCCTGAAGATTTTTGTGGTACTCAACTGTGCCAACTGTGTAGTTCTCAACTGTGCCATGTGAAAAGTAAAAGTCAATATGGTGTGAACTTGAAACATGACCACTGGGATACTAGCATTTGAGGAGCTTTGGAAAAGGTCTGTTATTTTGACAAATCACCAATGTGCTGTCAAGCACAAACTTTGTGGTTGCTTACTTAGTGCAGTAAACCACATTACACAATGGTGTGGACAGGGTGGGAATGTGTGTCAGTAGAAGGGGTGTGAAAGGCCAGTCATGCTGAGTGCAAGTGAATACTGATTGCTTTCATTTAGCAAATCATAGAGGTCTGGCAACAATATCATAATTTCTTCAATGTGCAAAGCACAATAAGACTATAATTAGCCACTGAATATGATAGTAAAAAGTGTGTGGTAAAACTTTCTTTACACTACATAAGGTGGTACATGCTGTCTTAGCACTCTCACTTACACAACGACGTACTGTACCGTAATCTCCTAATAAGCCTAAACATTAAATGGATAATGCTCCCTGGGTTAGGCCTGCTGAAATACATAATTAACGGTAATCTTAGTCTAGATGATGTACTTGTATATTCATATGTAACTGAAACATGAGGGAAAGGAGTAAAACGTAGAGGGAGGGGGTGGGGGAAGTGTCTATACTAGGAACATGGTGCTTTCACAAAATATTACCTCATAATTCAATGAAAGACTTCAATTTCTTACATGAAAACCTTGAACTCTGAAATCAACAGTACATGGCTACCTGTACAATATTGTTGCTGGAAATGGGAATTGGCATAATGACATACCTTCAATGTGAAAAAGGCTTACTTTACACTAACCACAATTATAATTTTCAGCTATTGACTGCAAGAAAGCATGTGGCAAAGCTTCACACCAAATTATATGACACTCTCACAAATAACAGTCACTTAATATTGCAAAT
This sequence comes from Apostichopus japonicus, assembly GCF_037975245.1. NCBI lineage: Eukaryota > Metazoa > Echinodermata > Holothuroidea > Aspidochirotida > Stichopodidae > Apostichopus > Apostichopus japonicus. Next base: position 39,110,763 of record NC_092576.1, read on the forward strand.
TACATTTAAATGTCCTAGACTACACTTTAATTAGGCCTGTTGATATTGTACATTTCAATGAACCTACTGTATTACAGCATACAACTGTAATGGGTTGAGGGGTAATTACTTCACTGTACATAATAGTGATTTTGTCAAATATACCTGTAGTAACATTCTCACTACTAAGTGAAACCTATAAAGTACATTTATATATCAATATTGAGTAATGAATGTGTTTCTCTAAGTCTACTGATCAATTGGCTATAGGCCACTAGTGAAGTCTTAAGTAAGTATTATAAAATAAGATTCAGCCACTAACAGCATTAGTAAAGAGTATGTGGCAAAGCTTCACACCACACAATATGGTGTGTGCTGCCTTCACACCCTCACTATTACCAGTTAAATGACATTTCCTTAGGCCAACTACATTATATGAACTACTGTACATAGGCCTTTCTTTGGATAAACCTACTGATATTTGTACCATTCAATGAACATACTGAACAATATCCTATAACTGAACTGGGTGAAGGGCGGGGGGGGGGGGGGGAGGTTGTGATGGGTGGTTGATTACTTAACTGTACATATTAGTTATTTCTGGAAATAATGTAACACTCTTACTACTAAGTGAAACCTATAAAGTACATTTATATATCAATATTGAGTAATGAATGTGTTCCTCATATAGTCTACTGATCAATTGGCTATAGGCCACTAGTGAAGTCTTAAGTAAGTATTATAAAATAAGATTCAGCCACTAACAGCATTAGTAAAGAGTATGTGGCAAAGCTTCACACCACACAATATGGTGTGTGCTGCCTTCACACCCTCACTATTACCAGTTAAATGACATTTCCTTAGGCCAACTACATTATATGAACTACTGTACATAGGCCTTTCTTTGGATAAACCTACTGATATTTGTACCATTCAATGAACATACTGAACAATATCCTATAACTGAACTGGGTGAAGGGCGGGGGGGGGGGGGGAGGTTGTGATGGGTGGTTGATTACTTAACTGTACATATTAGTTATTTCTGGAAATAATGTAACACTCTTACTACTAAGTGAAACCTATAAAGTACATTTATATATCAATATTGAGTAATGAATGTGTTCCTCATATAGTCTACTGATCAATTGGCTATAGGCCACTAGTGAAGTCTTAAGTAAGTATTATAAAATAAGATTCAGCCACTAACAGCATTAGTAAAGAGTATGTGGCAAAGCTTCACACCACACAATATGGTGTGTGCTGCCTTCACACCCTCACTATTACCAGTTAAATGACATTTCCTTAGGCCAACTACACTATATGAACTACTGTACATAGGCCTTTCTTTGGATAAACCTACTGATATTTGTACCATTCAATGAACATACTGAACAATGTCCTATAACTGAACTGGGTTAAGGGCGGGGGGGGGGGGGTGGGAGGTTGTGATGGGTGGTTGATTACTTAACTGTACATATTAGTTATTTCTGGAAATAATGTAACACTCTTACTACTAAGTGAAACCTATAAAGTACATTTATATATCAATATTGAGTAATGAATGTGTTCCTCATATAGTCTACTGATCAATTGGCTATAGGCCACTAGTGAAGTCTTAAGTAAGTATTATAAAATAAGATTCAGCCACTAACAGCAATATTAAACAGAATGTGGCAAAGCTTCACACCACACAATATGGTGTGTGCTGTCTTCAAACCTTCACTTATTCCAGTCACCTTAGGCAAACCATGTTAGGTTTTTAAAAGATACTTTTTTGGGATAGGCCTGCTGACACTTGCATTATCCAATGACCCTACATTAACCTATTCTTAGGGTTATAACTTAAGAGGGAAGGGGGATTTTGGTGGTGGACTGCTGACATATATGTGACCAAATGAAATGAAAGCCAATTATCCTGACACCACACAAGATGGTATGTGCTGTCTTAATAAAATGGGTCATATGCAAATGAACATAATCATAAGGAATCAAGAATTTAAAATTAGTGGTTTTCATAAAATGCCACCAATTGGTGAGCTTTCCTCCACTTCATAAACCCATCCATAAGTTTATCCTCCTTAATATTTTGTTTTTTAATATTACAAATACACTTTGTGTTGGAAGATGTGTCATCACCTGTACTTTCACTAGGCACTGTTTCTGTGCTGGCAGTTGTATCCTGCCCATCACTTTGTTGGCTTTCCGAGCACTGGCTACTACTGGGAAATGAAGGAAATGGAGAAGAAGGACATTGATCATCCAAGTTGGTCTTTGCCATCCATGACAGAACCTTTCTGTCGCAGCCCACTTCTTCAGAAGCAAAGGGTCTACTTTTAATTTTCTTCAATCGCCTTGTTTTGCTCCTTCTTTTCACTTTCTCCTTCCCTCTTTTTCGGGCCATTGCAGTTCTACAAGAAAAACAAGCAATAAATGAACAGAGGGCTTAGATAATAGTTTGTGACTTAACATTTGCATTCAAAGTTGTCTGTTATTATATGAGCTAATTCATTTTGGTTGGTAGAGGTGGGGGGGGGGGGTAAATGATTTTCCTATTGTGGTCACCTGGGCCATGTGCATGCATCAAAACTGTATTGGCCCCAAACATGCCACATATTCAAATATGGTCAACTTTGGCCAATTTACCTCACTGAGGCATTTAGTCACCATGAGTGTTCATTGAGAATGTCTGAGAAGAATTTGTTAAGTATTGTAAAGACCTCGAGATAAGTTTAAGTGACTGATACAGCAATTTATTGAGTTATAGAAAAAAATCACTGTAATTTATTTGTTATTCCTTTTTTTGTGGGGTTATTACTACCCAATGTGCTTGGGAGACAATGCTACAATTAATGGAAATAAGTGTATTTATAAATGTATAAGATGTGCAGGGCGAGTGATTAGTGAGGTACAGGAGGGACTGTGTTTGCGTAAGGTGGTTTACGGGGACCCGCATGTGACAACACACCTTCGCTATGGGGACTGTGAACATTGTGGGGACCTGTATCAGGTCCCCATAATGTTTTGCTAATAAAAAACTTATTTTGCATGTTTTAGATGAAAATAAGGCTTTTTAATTTTTTTTAATTTTTCCTTCTTTCTTGAAAATTTTTCAACACACATTGTGGGGACCTAAGGTATTTTTGAAGAGCGCCCCCCAAAATGTGTAACTCTATGTACAAATAGTATACAGAAAATTCAAAAGCCAGGCTCTGGTTACCAAAGCCACATTTCAAGGGCGCAGGCTGGTGTTAGCCTGGCAAAGAGGGGGGATGCCTTTTTTCAGGAAAGTGGAACTCGGTTTCAAAGAGCAAGTACATGTATTTACTCACATCATTAGATCCATCAATTGTATAACCTGCTTAGTGTTGGATAGAGCTTTTAGTATGAAAAGGAGTTTTTTAGGGGTTTACAAGAAATTTTCAGTGCAGGGTGGGGTGGGGAGGGGAGGGGAGGGGGCATGGTGGCAATAATGCCAGCACCACTTTTGGTTGGCAAGCAGTGTATGGAGAAGGCTGTTGCTAAAATATGATCCCAGATTGCATGAAAATGGTATGTACTTCCCAACATTGTTTGCATCTATGCATTCTTTTGTCTGGGAGTTCATGTTTTAGAAGTTTACACCTCCATAAACAGATATAAATAGTTGGAAAGATTTCACTTAGGCCTACTAGTAGGTAATAATTGTGAATTGACCATTTGTCAATATCAATATACAAAAGCATGATACAGCCTGCTTAAATAGTAGCCGTAGCCTGTATATGCTGAAGGTATTCCATACGGGGATTTTGTCGTAAATTAATTGTTAGAACTCTTTTTTCTTCAAGGTTACAGAATAGCCTATGTAATAATATAAGAGATTTTCATAGTTTAAATACTCTCTTTCACCTAAATTTGACATACTTTTTAAGAGTTCTGTACATGCAAGTACAGAATTTATTGAAAACAAGTTCCAGGTATTCATGTATGACGAATTCAGATAAAGCATATTTTGAGTATGGACGGAATTTGGCACCTGAGCCATCTAGCGATTCTTATCAAGATCTGTCAACTTGTCACAATGCTAAACTGGTAAGTATAAATTTTATTGCTTCAGAACTATATCTGTACAAGTAATGTTGCTGTTGTAATCACTTTTATACTTTTTAGCAATTTAAAATTACACTTTAGAAGTTGCACAATGATGAGTACTATTTCTAATAACATGTTTATGCTATTTATGCAGGCTTCATGCTAATTGGTAAAACCTGCAGTTACAATTGGTGGCAGATATATACTTTACATGATTGGCATAAAAGCTTTGTATTCATATAGGCTCAATGGGAATATAAGATACAACAAAATAGAACAGAGGTTCGGTGGTTCTGTGACACTCTACTAGGCAAGAAATTGCATTCTTTCCAACCGAGATAATTTGTTTTTATTTCACTTCAAATTGTGCCATATATACGGTTTTCTGTGACACTTTAATGACAAGTAGTGTTATATGCTATGATGATTGCTCTTCACCCTGGAATTCATTCCAGCAGTTGCAACTCCTATTGTTTAATTAATGTGGTATTATTTATCTTAATCATAATTGCCCTCATGGAGATACAAGGAATGTACAACAGAAAGTTTGTAATATCTTGACATGGACATTTTCTTTATTTCTTCATATTTAGATCAAACAACTTCCACATCATCAAGGGAAAAGGAATTTTTTGTTCACTATAGATAGCTAAGGCAAGAAGCAGGTAAGTTCAGGGCATGCATACTACTCTGTAAATATGCATCAAAGTAATGCATTTATATCCCAGAGAGTATAACATCTTTAATAATATCAAACAATTCAAAGCTTTGATGTTACTCTAAATTGGTAAACTGTTTAATCTTGAATAAGGTCAGTGTAGAAAATTACCTTGTCTAACTTTTACCGGCTACCTCCCATATGTGAAACCATTATGTTGGGCAAGGGGGGAGGGGGGGGATGGTGAGGGGGCAACTGGGAAAGCAGGTTTGTATGTTAGCGCTGTCATTCGCATAGCATATTTGAAAGCATAGGATTTTATGTGAATTCATCCTTGTTGAATGGGATGGAGGGTCGGTGGGGGGGGGGGGGAAGGGGTGGATCCAAGTGACTTGGCTGCCCTCTTGGACATAATTTGCTTTTATCCCTGCTACATAAAGTTTGATATGTCTTGAAAATTACAGATTGTACACTATCACACTATCTAGCTCAGTGCATGGGGCAGTTGGTGTCGGTTACTATGGAATCAGGTACCGTATACAGGGTTAGACCTCCATAATGCCCTAATATTGTGATATTATGTCTAAATAATGTTTTCATATCATTCCACTAGTTGAGTGGGAATGAGGGGTGGTTATGATTGGAAAGCGCCATTAAGAAAATACGCTGTTGCATATGCTACATTCATACAATTTGATATATCTCAGAGAAAATATGGTTGTACACTGTTGTGGTTTTCTCATATTGTTCCAGAAAGATTTTTTTACCATTTCCAACAGCATAGATTAAGGTGATGTATATTAAATGTAATGTAGAATGTTTTTTTTTTTTTTCAACTATTAGGGTCCCCATAATGTGTGTGAGAATTTAATGAACAGTCTAATATTAATTTTTGACCATCTTATTTCCACCGTTTCAAAGTTTCGATGTCATTCCAAATTGGTAAACTGCTTAGACTCAAATACATCAGTGTAGAAAATTACCTTGTACAACTTTTACAGGCTCCACCTATATGTGGATCCATCATGTGGTGCAGTTAGGGGTTGGGGGGGGGGGGGTTGCTGGTTTTTTTTACCATTTCCAACAGCATAGATTGAGCTGATGTATATTAAATGCTAGGTAAAAGGTTTTTTTTCAACTTTTAGGGTCCCCATAATGTGTGTGAGAATTTAAGGAACAGTCTAATATTAACTTTTGAACATCTTATTTCCACCGATTCAGAGTTCCAATGTCATTCCAAATTGGTAAACTGCTTAGACTCAAATACATCAGTGTAGAAAATTACCTTGTACAACTTTTACAGGCTCCACCCATATGTGGATCCATCATGTGGTGCAGTTAGGGGTTGGGGGGGGTTGCTGTTTTTTTTTACCATTTCCAACAGCATAGATTGAGGTGATCAGGTGATGTATATTAAATGCTAGGTAGAAATGTTTTTTTCTAACTTTTAGGGTCCCCATAATGTGTGTGAGAATTTAAGGAACAGTCTAATATTAAGAAATGTTAAGAATATACACTGTTGCATATGCTACATTCAAACAATTTGATATATCTCAGAGAAAATAGGGTTGTACACTGTTACTGCAACTGGGAAAGCAGGTTTGAGCTCTCATTAGGATCAAATATTTGAAAGCATAGGATTTTTTGTGAATTCATCCTTGTTGAATGGGATGAAGGGTCAGTGGGGGGGGGGTGGATCCAAGTGACTTGGCTGCCCTCTTGGACATAATTTGCTTTTGTCCCTGCTACATAAAGTTTGATATGTCTTGAAAATTACAGATTGTACACTATCTAGCTCATTGCATGGGGCAGTTGGTGTCGGTTACTATGGAATCAGGTACCGTATACAGGGTTAGACCTCCATAATGCCCTAATATTGTGATATTATGTCTAAATAATGTTTTCATATCATTCCACTAGTTGAGTGGGAATGAGGGGTGGAGATGATTGGAAAGCGCTATTGAGAAAATACGCTGTTGCATATGCTACATTCATACAATTTGATATATCTCAGAGAAAATAGGGTTGTACACTGTTAAGGTTTTCTCCTATTATTTGAGAAAGATTTTTTTACTATTTCCAACAGCACAGATTAAGGTGCATTAAATGATAGGTAATTTTATTTTTGTTTTCAACTTTTAGGGTCCCATTATGTATGTGAGAATTTAATGAACATCTACCATTAATTTTTGACCATCTTATTTCCACCATTTCAAGGTTTCCATGTCATCCCAAATTGGTAAACTGCTTAGACTCAAATACATCAGTGTAGAAAATTACCTTGTACAACTTTTACAGGCTCCACCAATATATGGAACCATCATGTGGAGCAGAAAGGGGGAGGGGGAGGGGTAGCAACTGGGAAAGCAGGTTAGAGCTCTCATTAAGATCAAATATTTGAAAGCATAGGATTTTATGTGAATTCGTCCTTGTTGAATGGGATGGAGGGTCGGTGGGGGGGGGGGGGTGGATACAAGTGACTTGGCTGCCCTCTTGGACATAATTTGCTTTTATCCCTGCTACATAAAGTTTGATATGTCTTGAAAATTACAGATTGTACACTATCTAGCTCATTGCATGGGGCAGTTGGTGTCAGTTAGTATGGAATCAGGTACCGTATACAGGGTTAGACCTCCATAATGCCCTAATATTGTGATATTATGTCTAAATAATGTTTTCATATCATTCCACTAGTTGAGTGGGAATGAGGGGTGGTTATGATTGGAAAGCGTCATTAAGAAAATACGCTGTTGCATATGCTACATTCATATTATTTGATATATCTCAGAGAAAATATGGTTGTACACTGTTGTGGTTTCTCATATTGTTCCAGAAAGATTTTTTTTACCATTTCCAACAGCATAGATTAAGGTGATGTATATTAAATGTAATTTAGAAGGTTTTTTTTTCAACTATTAGGGTCCCCATAATGTGTGTGAGAATTTAATGAAGTCTAATATTAATTTTTGACCATCTTATTTCCACCGTTTCAAAGTTTCGATGTCATTCCAAATTGGTAAACTGCTTAGACTCAAATACATCAGTGTAGAAAATTACCTTGTACAACTTTTACAGGCTCCACCCATATGTGGATCCATCATGTGGTGCAGTTAGGGGTGCAAGGGCGGGGGTTGCTGTAGAGGGCAACTGGGAATGCAGGTACATAGGTTTGAGATCTCATTAATATCAAATATTTGAAAGCATAGGATTTTATGTGTATTCATCCTTGTTGAATGGGATGGAGGGTGGGGAGGGGGTGGGTCCAAGGGGCTTGGCAGGAGATTATTTGCTTTCATCCCTACTAAATAAAGTTTGATATGAAATTACAGATTGTTCACTATCTAGCTCATTGCACGGAGCAATTGGTGTGGGTTACTATGGAATCAGGTACCGTATACAGGGTTAGACCTCCATGATGCCCTAATATTGTGATATTATGTCTAAATAATGTTGTCATATCATTCCACTAGTTGAGTGGGAATGAGGGGTGGAGATGATTGGAAACGCTATTGAGAAAATACGCTGTTGCATATGCTACATTCATACAATTTGATATATCTCAGAGAAAATAGGGTTGTACACTGTTACTGCAACTGGGAAAGCAGGTTTGAGCTCTCATTAGGATCAAATATTTGAAAGCATAGGATTTTTTGTGAATTCATCCTTGTTGAATGGGATGAAGGGTCAGTGGGGGGGGGGGGTGGATCCAAGTGACTTGGCTGCCCTCTTGGACATAATTTGCTTTTGTCCCTGCTATATAAAGTTTGATATGTCTTGAAAATTACAGATTGTACACTATCACACTATCTAGCTCAGTGCATGGGGCAGTTGGTGTCGGTTACTATGGAATCAGGTACCGTATACAGGGTTAGACCTACATAATGCCCTAATATTGTGAATTTATGTCTTAATAATGTTTTCATATCATTCCACTAGTTGAGTGGGAATGAGGGGTGGAGGTGATTGGAAAGCGCTATTGAGAAAATACGCTGTTGCATATGCTACATTCATACAATTTGATATATCTCAGAGAAAATAGGGTTGTACACTGTTAAGGTTTTCTCCAATTGTTTGAGGAAGATTTTTTTTACCATTTCCAACAGCACAGATTAAGGTGTATAAAATGATAGGTAATTTTATTTTTGTTTTCAACTTTTAGGGTCCCATTATGTATGTGAGAATTTAATGAACATCTACCATTAATTTTTGACCATCTTATTTCCACCATTTCAAGGTTTCCATGTCATCCCAAATTGGTAAACTGCTTAGACTCAAATACATCAGTGTAGAAAATTACCTTGTACAGCTTTTACAGGCTCCACCAATATATGGAACCATCATGTGGAGCAGAAAGGGGGAGGGGAGGGTTAGCAACTGGGAAAGCAGGTTAGAGCTCTCATTAAGATCAAATATTTGAAAGCATAGGATTTTATGTGAATTCGTCCTTGTTGAATGGGATGGAGGGTCGGTGGGGGGGGGGGGATCCAAGTGACTTGGCTGCCCTCTTGGACATAATTTGCTTTGAACCCTGCTACATAAAGTATGATATGTCTTGAAAATTACAGATTGTACACTATCTAGCTCATTGCATGGGGCAGTTGGTGTCAGTTAGTATGGAATCAGGTACCATATACAGGGTTAGACCTCCATAATGCCCTAATATTGTGATATTATGTCTAAATAATGTTTTCATATCATTCCACTAGTTGAGTGGGAATGAGGGGTGGTTATGATTGGAAAGCGCCATTAAAAAAAAATATGCTGTTGCATATGCTACATTCATACAATTTGATATATCTCAGAGAAAATAGGGTTGTACACTGTTTTGGTTTTCTCATATTGTTCCAGAAAGATTTTTTTTACCATTTCCAACAGCATAGATTAAGGTGATGTATATTAAATGTAATGTAGAATGTTTTTTTTTTTTTTCAACTATTAGGGTCCCCATAATGTGTGTGAGAATTTAATGAACAGTCTAATATTAATTTTTGACCATCTTATTTCCACCGTTTCAAAGTTTCGATGTCATTCCAAATTGGTAAACTGCTTAGACTCAAATACATCAGTGTAGAAAATTACCTTGTACAACTTTTACAGGCTCCACCCATATGTGGATCCATCATGTGGTGCAGTTAGGGGTGCGGGGGGCGGGGGTTGCTGTAGAGGGCAACTGGGAATGCAGGTACATAGGTTTGAGATCTCATTAATATCAAATATTTGAAAGCATAGGATTTTATGTGTATTCATCCTTGTTGAATGGGATGGAGGGTGGGGAGGGGGTGGGTCCAAGGGGCTTGGCAGGAAATTATTTGCTTTTATCCCTGCTAAATAAAGTTTGATATGTCTTGAAAATTACAGATTGTTCACTATCTAGCTCATTGCACGGAGCAATTGGTGTGGGTTACTATGGAATCAGGTATCGTATACAGGGTTAGACCTCCATGATGCCCTAATATTGTGATATTATGTCTAAATAATGTTGTCATATCATTCCACTAGTTGAGTGGGAATGAGGGGTGGAGGTGATTGAAAAGCGCTATTGAGAAAATACGCTGTTGCATATGCTACATTCATACAATTTGATATATCTCAGAGAAAATAGGGTTGTACACTGTTACTGCAACTGGGAAAGAAGGTTTGAGCTCTCATTAGGATCAAATATTTGAAAGCATAGGATTTTATGTGAATTCATCCTTGTTGAATGGGATGGAGGGTCAGTGGGGGGGGGGGTGGATCCAAGTGACTTGGCTGCCCTCTTGGACATAATTTGCTTTTGTCCCTGCTATATAAAGTTTGATATGTCTTGAAAATTACAGATTGTACACTATCACACTATCTAGCTCAGTGCATGGGGCAGTTGGTGTCGGTTACTATGGAATCAGGTACCGTATACAGGGTTAGACCTACATAATGCCCTAATATTGTGAATTTATGTCTTAATAATGTTTTTATATCATTCCACTAGTTGAGTGGGAATGAGGGGTGGAGGTGATTGGAAAGCGCTATTGAGAAAATACGCTGTTGCATATGCTACATTCATACAATTTGATATATCTCAGAGAAAATAGGGTTGTACACTGTTACGGTTTTCTCCTATTTGAGGAAGATTTTTTTTACCATTTCCAACAGCACAGATTAAGGTGTATAAAATGATAGGTAATTTAATTTTTGTTTTCAACTTTTAGGGTCCCATTATGTATGTGAGAATTTAATGAACATCGCTACCATTAATTTTTGACCATCTTATTTCCACCATTTCAAGGTTTCGATGCCATCCCAAATCGGGAAACTGCTTAGACTCAAATACATCAGTGTAGAAAATTACCTTGTACAACTTTTACAGGCTCCACCAATATGTGGAACCATCATGTGGAGCAGAAAGGGGGAGGGGGGGGGGTAGCAACTGGGAAAGCAGGTTAGAGCTCTCATTAAGATCAAATATTTGAAAGCATAGGATTTTGTGTGTATTCATCCTTGTTGAATGAGATGGAGGGTGGGGAGGGGGTGGGTCCAAGGGGCTTGGCAGGAGATTATTTGCTTTTATCCCTGCTAAATAAAGTTTGATATGTCTTGAAAATTACAGATTGTTCACTATCTAGCTCATTGCACGGAGCAATTGGTGTGGGTTACTATGGAATCAGGTACCGTATACAGGGTTAGACCTCCATGATGCCCTAATATTGTGATATTATGTCTAAATAATGTTTTCATATCATTCCACTAGTTGAGTGGGAATGAGGGGTGGAGATGATTGGAAAGCGCTATTGAGAAAATACGCTGTTGCATATGCTACATTCATACAATTTGATATATCTCAGAGAAAATAGGGTTGTACACTGTTACTGCATCTGGGAAAGCAGATTTGAGCTCTCATTAGGATCAAATATTTGAAAGCATATAGGACTTAATGTGAATTCATCCTTGTTGAATGGGATGGAGGGTCAGTGGGGGGGGGGGGGTGGATACAAGTGACTTGGCTGCCCTCTTGGACATAATTTGCTTTTGTCCCTGCTATATAAAGTTTGATATGTCTTGAAAATTACAGATTGTACACTATCACACTATCTAGCTCAGTGCATGGGGCAGTTGGTGTCGGTTACTATGGAATCAGGTACCGTATACAGGGTTAGACCTACATAATGCCCTAATATTGTGAATTTATGTCTTAATAATGTTTTCATATCATTCCACTAGTTGAGTGGGAATGAGGGGTGGAGATGATTGGAAATCGCTATTGAGAAAATACGCTGTTGCATATGCTACATTCATACAATTTGATATATCTCAGAGAAAATAGGGTTGTACACTGTTAAGGTTTTCTCCTATTCTTTGAGAAAGATTTTTTTACCATTTCCAACAGCACAGATTAAGGTGCATTAAATGATAGGTAATTTTATTTTTGTTTTCAACTGTTAGGGTCCCATTATGTATGTGAGAATTTAATGAACATCTACCATTAATTTTTGACCATCTTATTTCCACCATTTCAAGGTTTCCATGTCATCCCAAATTGGTAAACTGCTTAGACTCAAATACATCAGTGTAGAAAATTACCTTGTACAACTTTTACAGGCTCCACCAATATATGGAACCATCATGTGGAGCAGAAAGGGGGAGGGGAGGGGTAGCAACTGGGAAAGCAGGTTAGAGCTCTCATTAAGATCAAATATTTGAAAGCATAGGATTTTATGTGAATTCGTCCTTGTTGAATGGGATGGAGGGTCGGTGGGGGGGGATCCAAGTGACTTGGCTGCCCTCTTGGACATAATTTGCTTTTATCCCTGCTACATAAAGTTTGATATGTCTTGAAAATTACAGATTGTACACTATCTAGCTCATTGCATGGGGCAGTTGGTGTCAGTTAGTATGGAATCAGGTACCATATACAGGGTTAGACCTCCATAATGCCCTAATATTGTGATATTATGTCTAAATAATGTTTTCATATCATTGCACTAGTTGAGTGGGAATGAGGGGTGGTTACGATTGGAAAGCTCCATTAAGAAAATATGCTGTTGCATATGCTACATTCATACAATTTGATATATCTCAGAGAAAATAGGGTTGTACACTGTTTTGGTTTTCTCATATTGTTCCAGAAAGATTTTTTTTACCATTTCCAACAGCATAGATTAAGGTGATGTATATTAAATGTAATGTAGAATGTTTTTTTTTCAACTATTAGGGTCCCCATAATGTGTGTGAGAATTTAATGAAGTCTAATATTAATTTTTGACCATCTTATTTCCACCGTTTCAAAGTTTCGATGTCATTCCAAATTGGTAAACTGCTTAGACTCAAATACATCAGTGTAGAAAATTACCTTGTACAACTTTTACAGGCTCCACCCATATGTGGATCCATCATGTGGTGCAGTTAGGGGTGCGGGGGTTGCTGTAGAGGGCAACTGGGAATGCAGGTACATAGGTTTGAGATCTCATTAATATCAAATATTTGAAAGCATAGGATTTTATGTGTATTCATCCTTGTTGAATGGGATGGAGGGTGGGGAGGGGGTGGGTCCAAGGGGCTTGGCAGGAGATTATTTGCTTTTATCCCTGCTAAATAAAGTTTGATATGTCTTGAAAATTACAGATTGTTCACTATCTAGCTCATTGCACGGAGCAATTGGTGTGGGTTACTATGGAATCAGGTACCGTATACAGGGTTAGACCTCCATGATGCCCTAATATTGTGATATTATGTCTAAATAATGTTTTCATATCATTCCACTAGTTGAGTGGGAATGAGGGGTGGAGATGATTGGAAAGCGCTATTGAGAAAATACGCTGTTGCATATGCTACATTCATACAATTTGATATATCTCAGAGAAAATAGGGTTGTACACTGTTACTGCATCTGGGAAAGCAGATTTGAGCTCTCATTAGGATCAAATATTTGAAAGCATATAGGACTTAATGTGAATTCATCCTTGTTGAATGGGATGGAGGGTCAGTGGGGGGGGGGGTGGATCCAAGTGACTTGGCTGCCCTCTTGGACATAATTTGCTTTTGTCCCTGCTATATAAAGTTTGATATGTCTTGAAAATTACAGATTGTACACTATCACACTATCTAGCTCAGTGCATGGGGCAGTTGGTGTCGGTTACTATGGAATCAGGTACCGTATACAGGGTTAGACCTACATAATGCCCTAATATTGTAAATTTATGTCTTAATAATGTTTTCATATCATTCCACTAGTTGAGTGGGAATGAGGGGTGGAGATGATTGGAAATCGCTATTGAGAAAATACGCTGTTGCATATGCTACATTCATACAATTTGATATATCTCAGAGAAAATAGGGTTGTACACTGTTAAGGTTTTCTCCTATTCTTTGAGAAAGATTTTTTTACCATTTCCAACAGCACAGATTAAGGTGCATTAAATGATAGGTAATTTTATTTTTGTTTTCAACTTTTAGGGTCCCATTATGTATGTGAGAATTTAATGAACATCTACCATTAATTTTTGACCATCTTATTTCCACCATTTCAAGGTTTCCATGTCATCCCAAATTGGTAAACTGCTTAGACTCAAATACATCAGTGTAGAAAATTACCTTGTACAACTTTTACAGGCTCCACCAATATATGGAACCATCATGTGGAGCAGAAAGGGGGAGGGGAGGGGTAGCAACTGGGAAAGCAGGTTAGAGCTCTCATTAAGATCAAATATTTGAAAGCATAGGATTTTATGTGAATTCGTCCTTGTTGAATGGGATGGAGGGTCGGTGGGGGGGGGGGTGGATACAAGTGACTTGGCTGCCCTCTTGGACATAATTTGCTTTTATCCCTGCTACATAAAGTTTGATATGTCTTGAAAATTACAGATTGTACACTATCTAGCTCTTTGCATGGGGCAGTTGGTGTCAGTTAGTATGGAATCAGGTACCGTATACAGGGTTAGACCTCCATAATGCCCTAATATTGTGATATTATGTCTAAATAATGTTTTCATATCATTCCACTAGTTGAGTGGGAATGAGGGGTGGTTATGATTGGAAAGCGTCATTAAGAAAATACGCTGTTGCATATGCTACATTCATATTATTTGATATATCTCAGAGAAAATATGGTTGTACACTGTTGTGGTTTCTCATATTGTTCCAGAAAGATTTTTTTTACCATTTCCAACAGCATAGATTAAGGTGATGTATATTAAATGTAATTTAGAAGGTTTTTTTTTCAACTATTAGGGTCCCCATAATGTGTGTGAGAATTTAATGAAGTCTAATATTAATTTTTGACCATCTTATTTCCACCGTTTCAAAGTTTCGATGTCATTCCAAATTGGTAAACTGCTTAGACTCAAATACATCAGTGTAGAAAATTACCTTGTACAACTTTTACAGGCTCCACCCATATGTGGATCCATCATGTGGTGCAGTTAGGGGTGCAAGTGCGGGGGTTGCTGTAGAGGGCAACTGGGAATGCAGGTACATAGGTTTGAGATCTCATTAATATCAAATATTTGAAAGCATAGGATTTTATGTGTATTCATCCTTGTTGAATGGGATGGAGGGTGGGGAGGGGGTGGGTCCAAGGGGCTTGGCAGGAGATTATTTGCTTTCATCCCTACTAAATAAAGTTTGATATGAAATTACAGATTGTTCACTATCTAGCTCATTGCACGGAGCAATTGGTGTGGGTTACTATGGAATCAGGTACCGTATACAGGGTTAGACCTCCATGATGCCCTAATATTGTGATATTATGTCTAAATAATGTTGTCATATCATTCCACTAGTTGAGTGGGAATGAGGGGTGGAGATGATTGGAAACGCTATTGAGAAAATACGCTGTTGCATATGCTACATTCATACAATTTGATATATCTCAGAGAAAATAGGGTTGTACACTGTTACTGCAACTGGGAAAGCAGGTTTGAGCTCTCATTAGGATCAAATATTTGAAAGCATAGGATTTTATGTGAATTCATCCTTGTTGAATGGGATGGAGGGTCAGTGGGGGGGGGTGGATCCAAGTGACTTGGCTGCCCTCTTGGACATAATTTGCTTTTGTCCCTGCTATATAAAGTTTGATATGTCTTGAAAATTACAGATTGTACACTATCACACTATCTAGCTCAGTGCATGGGGCAGTTGGTGTCGGTTACTATGGAATCAGGTACCGTATACAGGGTTAGACCTACATAATGCCCTAATATTGTGAATTTATGTCTTAATAATGTTTTCATATCATTCCACTAGTTGAGTGGGAATGAGGGGTGGAGGTGATTGGAAAGCGCTATTGAGAAAATACGCTGTTGCATATGCTACATTCATACAATTTGATATATCTCAGAGAAAATAGGGTTGTACACTGTTAAGGTTTTCTCCAATTGTTTGAGGAAGATTTTTTTTACCATTTCCAACAGCACAGATTAAGGTGTATAAAATGATAGGTAATTTTATTTTTGTTTTCAACTTTTAGGGTCCCATTATGTATGTGAGAATTTAATGAACATCTACCATTAATTTTTGACCATCTTATTTCCACCATTTCAAGGTTTCCATGTCATCCCAAATTGGTAAACTGCTTAGACTCAAATACATCAGTGTAGAAAATTACCTTGTACAGCTTTTACAGGCTCCACCAATATATGGAACCATCATGTGGAGCAGAAAGGGGGAGGGGAGGGTTAGCAACTGGGAAAGCAGGTTAGAGCTCTCATTAAGATCAAATATTTGAAAGCATAGGATTTTATGTGAATTCGTCCTTGTTGAATGGGATGGAGGGTCGGTGGGGGGGGGGGGGGATCCAAGTGACTTGGCTGCCCTCTTGGACATAATTTGCTTTGAACCCTGCTACATAAAGTATGATATGTCTTGAAAATTACAGATTGTACACTATCTAGCTCATTGCATGGGGCAGTTGGTGTCAGTTAGTATGGAATCAGGTACCATATACAGGGTTAGACCTCCATAATGCCCTAATATTGTGATATTATGTCTAAATAATGTTTTCATATCATTCCACTAGTTGAGTGGGAATGAGGGGTGGTTTAATTGGAAAGCGCCATTAAAAAAAAATATGCTGTTGCATATGCTACATTCATACAATTTGATATATCTCAGAGAAAATAGGGTTGTACACTGTTTTGGTTTTCTCATATTGTTCCAGAAAGATTTTTTTTACCATTTCCAACAGCATAGATTAAGGTGATGTATATTAAATGTAATGTAGAATGTTTTTTTTTTTTCAACTATTAGGGTCCCCATAATGTGTGTGAGAATTTAATGAACAGTCTAATATTAATTTTTGACCATCTTATTTCCACCGTTTCAAAGTTTCGATGTCATTCCAAATTGGTAAACTGCTTAGACTCAAATACATCAGTGTAGAAAATTACCTTGTACAACTTTTACAGGCTCCACCCATATGTGGATCCATCATGTGGTGCAGTTAGGGGTGCGGGGGGCGGGGGTTGCTGTAGAGGGCAACTGGGAATGCAGGTACATAGGTTTGAGATCTCATTAATATCAAATATTTGAAAGCATAGGATTTTATGTGTATTCATCCTTGTTGAATGGGATGGAGGGTGGGGAGGGGGTGGGTCCAAGGGGCTTGGCAGGAAATTATTTGCTTTTATCCCTGCTAAATAAAGTTTGATATGTCTTGAAAATTACAGATTGTTCACTATCTAGCTCATTGCACGGAGCAATTGGTGTGGGTTACTATGGAATCAGGTATCGTATACAGGGTTAGACCTCCATGATGCCCTAATATTGTGATATTATGTCTAAATAATGTTGTCATATCATTCCACTAGTTGAGTGGGAATGAGGGGTGGAGGTGATTGAAAAGCGCTATTGAGAAAATACGCTGTTGCATATGCTACATTCATACAATTTGATATATCTCAGAGAAAATAGGGTTGTACACTGTTACTGCAACTGGGAAAGAAGGTTTGAGCTCTCATTAGGATCAAATATTTGAAAGCATAGGATTTTATGTGAATTCATCCTTGTTGAATGGGATGGAGGGTCAGTGGGGGGGGGTGGATCCAAGTGACTTGGCTGCCCTCTTGGACATAATTTGCTTTTGTCCCTGCTATATAAAGTTTGATATGTCTTGAAAATTACAGATTGTACACTATCACACTATCTAGCTCAGTGCATGGGGCAGTTGGTGTCGGTTACTATGGAATCAGGTACCGTATACAGGGTTAGACCTACATAATGCCCTAATATTGTGAATTTATGTCTTAATAATGTTTTTATATCATTCCACTAGTTGAGTGGGAATGAGGGGTGGAGGTGATTGGAAAGCGCTATTGAGAAAATACGCTGTTGCATATGCTACATTCATACAATTTGATATATCTCAGAGAAAATAGGGTTGTACACTGTTACGGTTTTCTCCTATTGTTTGAGGAAGATTTTTTTTACCATTTCCAACAGCACAGATTAAGGTGTATAAAATGATAGGTAATTTAATTTTTGTTTTCAACTTTTAGGGTCCCATTATGTATGTGAGAATTTAATGAACATCGCTACCATTAATTTTTGACCATCTTATTTCCACCATTTCAAGGTTTCGATGCCATCCCAAATCGGGAAACTGCTTAGACTCAAATACATCAGTGTAGAAAATTACCTTGTACAACTTTTACAGGCTCCACCAATATGTGGAACCATCATGTGGAGCAGAAAGGGGGAGGGGGGGGGGTAGCAACTGGGAAAGCAGGTTAGAGCTCTCATTAAGATCAAATATTTGAAAGCATAGGATTTTGTGTGTATTCATCCTTGTTGAATGAGATGGAGGGTGGGGAGGGGGTGGGTCCAAGGGGCTTGGCAGGAGATTATTTGCTTTTATCCCTGCTAAATAAAGTTTGATATGTCTTGAAAATTACAGATTGTTCACTATCTAGCTCATTGCACGGAGCAATTGGTGTGGGTTACTATGGAATCAGGTACCGTATACAGGGTTAGACCTCCATGATGCCCTAATATTGTGATATTATGTCTAAATAATGTTTTCATATCATTCCACTAGTTGAGTGGGAATGAGGGGTGGAGATGATTGGAAAGCGCTATTGAGAAAATACGCTGTTGCATATGCTACATTCATACAATTTGATATATCTCAGAGAAAATAGGGTTGTACACTGTTACTGCATCTGGGAAAGCAGATTTGAGCTCTCATTAGGATCAAATATTTGAAAGCATATAGGACTTAATGTGAATTCATCCTTGTTGAATGGGATGGAGGGTCAGTGGGGGGGGGGGGTGGATCCAAGTGACTTGGCTGCCCTCTTGGACATAATTTGCTTTTGTCCCTGCTATATAAAGTTTGATATGTCTTGAAAATTACAGATTGTACACTATCACACTATCTAGCTCAGTGCATGGGGCAGTTGGTGTCGGTTACTATGGAATCAGGTACCGTATACAGGGTTAGACCTACATAATGCCCTAATATTGTGAATTTATGTCTTAATAATGTTTTCATATCATTCCACTAGTTGAGTGGGAATGAGGGGTGGAGATGATTGGAAATCGCTATTGAGAAAATACGCTGTTGCATATGCTACATTCATACAATTTGATATATCTCAGAGAAAATAGGGTTGTACACTGTTAAGGTTTTCTCCAATTGTTTGAGAAAGATTTTTTTACCATTTCCAACAGCACAGATTAAGGTGCATTAAATGATAGGTAATTTTATTTTTGTTTTCAACTTTTAGGGTCCCATTATGTATGTGAGAATTTAATGAACATCTACCATTAATTTTTGACCATCTTATTTCCACCATTTCAAGGTTTCCATGTCATCCCAAATTGGTAAACTGCTTAGACTCAAATACATCAGTGTAGAAAATTACCTTGTACAGCTTTTACAGGCTCCACCAATATATGGAACCATCATGTGGAGCAGAAAGGGGGAGGGGAGGGTTAGCAACTGGGAAAGCAGGTTAGAGCTCTCATTAAGATCAAATATTTGAAAGCATAGGATTTTATGTGAATTCGTCCTTGTTGAATGGGATGGAGGGTCGGTGGGGGGGGGGGATCCAAGTGACTTGGCTGCCCTCTTGGACATAATTTGCTTTGAACCCTGCTACATAAAGTATGATATGTCTTGAAAATTACAGATTGTACACTATCTAGCTCATTGCATGGGGCAGTTGGTGTCAGTTAGTATGGAATCAGGTACCATATACAGGGTTAGACCTCCATAATGCCCTAATATTGTGATATTATGTCTAAATAATGTTTTCATATCATTCCACTAGTTGAGTGGGAATGAGGGGTGGTTATGATTGGAAAGCGCCATTAAAAAAAAATATGCTGTTGCATATGCTACATTCATACAATTTGATATATCTCAGAGAAAATAGGGTTGTACACTGTTTTGGTTTTCTCATATTGTTCCAGAAAGATTTTTTTTACCATTTCCAACAGCATAGATTAAGGTGATGTATATTAAATGTAATGTAGAATGTTTTTTTTTTTTCAACTATTAGGGTCCCCATAATGTGTGTGAGAATTTAATGAACAGTCTAATATTAATTTTTGACCATCTTATTTCCAACGTTTCAAAGTTTCGATGTCATTCCAAATTGGTAAACTGCTTAGACTCAAATACATCAGTGTAGAAAATTACCTTGTACAACTTTTACAGGCTCCACCCATATGTGGATCCATCATGTGGTGCAGTTAGGGGTGCGGGGGGCGGGGGTTGCTGTAGAGGGCAACTGGGAATGCAGGTACATAGGTTTGAGATCTCATTAATATCAAATATTTGAAAGCATAGGATTTTATGTGTATTCATCCTTGTTGAATGGGATGGAGGGTGGGGAGGGGGTGGGTCCAAGGGGCTTGGCAGGAAATTATTTGCTTTTATCCCTGCTAAATAAAGTTTGATATGTCTTGAAAATTACAGATTGTTCACTATCTAGCTCATTGCACGGAGCAATTGGTGTGGGTTACTATGGAATCAGGTATCGTATACAGGGTTAGACCTCCATGATGCCCTAATATTGTGATATTATGTCTAAATAATGTTGTCATATCATTCCACTAGTTGAGTGGGAATGAGGGGTGGAGGTGATTGAAAAGCGCTATTGAGAAAATACGCTGTTGCATATGCTACATTCATACAATTTGATATATCTCAGAGAAAATAGGGTTGTACACTGTTACTGCAACTGGGAAAGAAGGTTTGAGCTCTCATTAGGATCAAATATTTGAAAGCATAGGATTTTATGTGAATTCATCCTTGTTGAATGGGATGGAGGGTCAGTGGGGGGGGGTGGATCCAAGTGACTTGGCTGCCCTCTTGGACATAATTTGCTTTTGTCCCTGCTATATAAAGTTTGATATGTCTTGAAAATTACAGATTGTACACTATCACACTATCTAGCTCAGTGCATGGGGCAGTTGGTGTCGGTTACTATGGAATCAGGTACCGTATACAGGGTTAGACCTACATAATGCCCTAATATTGTGAATTTATGTCTTAATAATGTTTTTATATCATTCCACTAGTTGAGTGGGAATGAGGGGTGGAGGTGATTGGAAAGCGCTATTGAGAAAATACGCTGTTGCATATGCTACATTCATACAATTTGATATATCTCAGAGAAAATAGGGTTGTACACTGTTACGGTTTTCTCCTATTGTTTGAGGAAGATTTTTTTTACCATTTCCAACAGCACAGATTAAGGTGTATAAAATGATAGGTAATTTAATTTTTGTTTTCAACTTTTAGGGTCCCATTATGTATGTGAGAATTTAATGAACATCGCTACCATTAATTTTTGACCATCTTATTTCCACCATTTCAAGGTTTCGATGCCATCCCAAATCGGGAAACTGCTTAGACTCAAATACATCAGTGTAGAAAATTACCTTGTACAACTTTTACAGGCTCCACCAATATGTGGAACCATCATGTGGAGCAGAAAGGGGGAGGGGGGGGGGGGTAGCAACTGGGAAAGCAGGTTAGAGCTCTCATTAAGATCAAATATTTGAAAGCATAGGATTTTGTGTGTATTCATCCTTGTTGAATGAGATGGAGGGTGGGGAGGGGGTGGGTCCAAGGGGCTTGGCAGGAGATTATTTGCTTTTATCCCTGCTAAATAAAGTTTGATATGTCTTGAAAATTACAGATTGTTCACTATCTAGCTCATTGCACGGAGCAATTGGTGTGGGTTACTATGGAATCAGGTACCGTATACAGGGTTAGACCTCCATGATGCCCTAATATTGTGATATTATGTCTAAATAATGTTTTCATATCATTCCACTAGTTGAGTGGGAATGAGGGGTGGAGATGATTGGAAAGCGCTATTGAGAAAATACGCTGTTGCATATGCTACATTCATACAATTTGATATATCTCAGAGAAAATAGGGTTGTACACTGTTACTGCATCTGGGAAAGCAGATTTGAGCTCTCATTAGGATCAAATATTTGAAAGCATATAGGACTTAATGTGAATTCATCCTTGTTGAATGGGATGGAGGGTCAGTGGGGGGGGGGGGGTGGATCCAAGTGACTTGGCTGCCCTCTTGGACATAATTTGCTTTTGTCCCTGCTATATAAAGTTTGATATGTCTTGAAAATTACAGATTGTACACTATCACACTATCTAGCTCAGTGCATGGGGCAGTTGGTGTCGGTTACTATGGAATCAGGTACCGTATACAGGGTTAGACCTACATAATGCCCTAATATTGTGAATTTATGTCTTAATAATGTTTTCATATCATTCCACTAGTTGAGTGGGAATGAGGGGTGGAGATGATTGGAAATCGCTATTGAGAAAATACGCTGTTGCATATGCTACATTCATACAATTTGATATATCTCAGAGAAAATAGGGTTGTACACTGTTAAGGTTTTCTCCAATTGTTTGAGAAAGATTTTTTTACCATTTCCAACAGCACAGATTAAGGTGCATTAAATGATAGGTAATTTTATTTTTGTTTTCAACTTTTAGGGTCCCATTATGTATGTGAGAATTTAATGAACATCTACCATTAATTTTTGACCATCTTATTTCCACCATTTCAAGGTTTCCATGTCATCCCAAATTGGTAAACTGCTTAGACTCAAATACATCAGTGTAGAAAATTACCTTGTACAGCTTTTACAGGCTCCACCAATATATGGAACCATCATGTGGAGCAGAAAGGGGGAGGGGAGGGTTAGCAACTGGGAAAGCAGGTTAGAGCTCTCATTAAGATCAAATATTTGAAAGCATAGGATTTTATGTGAATTCGTCCTTGTTGAATGGGATGGAGGGTCGGTGGGGGGGGGGGATCCAAGTGACTTGGCTGCCCTCTTGGACATAATTTGCTTTGAACCCTGCTACATAAAGTATGATATGTCTTGAAAATTACAGATTGTACACTATCTAGCTCATTGCATGGGGCAGTTGGTGTCAGTTAGTATGGAATCAGGTACCATATACAGGGTTAGACCTCCATAATGCCCTAATATTGTGATATTATGTCTAAATAATGTTTTCATATCATTGCACTAGTTGAGTGGGAATGAGGGGTGGTTACGATTGGAAAGCTCCATTAAGAAAATATGCTGTTGCATATGCTACATTCATACAATTTGATATATCTCAGAGAAAATAGGGTTGTACACTGTTTTGGTTTTCTCATATTGTTCCAGAAAGATTTTTTTTACCATTTCCAACAGCATAGATTAAGGTGATGTATATTAAATGTAATGTAGAATGTTTTTTTTTCAACTATTAGGGTCCCCATAATGTGTGTGAGAATTTAATGAAGTCTAATATTAATTTTTGACCATCTTATTTCCACCGTTTCAAAGTTTCGATGTCATTCCAAATTGGTAAACTGCTTAGACTCAAATACATCAGTGTAGAAAATTACCTTGTACAACTTTTACAGGCTCCACCCATATGTGGATCCATCATGTGGTGCAGTTACGGGTGCGGGGGTTGCTGTAGAGGGCAACTGGGAATGCAGGTACATAGGTTTGAGATCTCATTAATATCAAATATTTGAAAGCATAGGATTTTATGTGTATTCATCCTTGTTGAATGGGATGGAGGGTGGGGAGGGGGTGGGTCCAAGGGGCTTGGCAGGAGATTATTTGCTTTTATCCCTGCTAAATAAAGTTTGATATGTCTTGAAAATTACAGATTGTTCACTATCTAGCTCATTGCACGGAGCAATTGGTGTGGGTTACTATGGAATCAGGTACCGTATACAGGGTTAGACCTCCATGATGCCCTAATATTGTGATATTATGTCTAAATAATGTTTTCATATCATTCCACTAGTTGAGTGGGAATGAGGGGTGGAGATGATTGGAAAGCGCTATTGAGAAAATACGCTGTTGCATATGCTACATTCATACAATTTGATATATCTCAGAGAAAATAGGGTTGTACACTGTTACTGCATCTGGGAAAGCAGATTTGAGCTCTCATTAGGATCAAATATTTGAAAGCATATAGGACTTAATGTGAATTCATCCTTGTTGAATGGGATGGAGGGTCAGTGGGGGGGGGGGGGTGGATCCAAGTGACTTGGCTGCCCTCTTGGACATAATTTGCTTTTGTCCCTGCTATATAAAGTTTGATATGTCTTGAAAATTACAGATTGTACACTATCACACTATCTAGCTCAGTGCATGGGGCAGTTGGTGTCGGTTACTATGGAATCAGGTACCGTATACAGGGTTAGACCTACATAATGCCCTAATATTGTGAATTTATGTCTTAATAATGTTTTCATATCATTCCACTAGTTGAGTGGGAATGAGGGGTGGAGATGATTGGAAATCGCTATTGAGAAAATACGCTGTTGCATATGCTACATTCATACAATTTGATATATCTCAGAGAAAATAGGGTTGTACACTGTTAAGGTTTTCTCCTATTCTTTGAGAAAGATTTTTTTACCATTTCCAACAGCACAGATTAAGGTGCATTAAATGATAGGTAATTTAATTTTTGTTTTCAACTTTTAGAGTCCCATTATGTATGTGAGAATTTAATGAACATCTACCATTAATTTTTGACCATCTTATTTCCACCATTTCAAGGTTTCCATGTCATCCCAAATTGGTAAACTGCTTAGACTCAAATACATCAGTGTAGAAAATTACCTTGTACAACTTTTACAGGCTCCACCAATATATGGAACCATCATGTGGAGCAGAAAGGGGGAGGGGAGGGGTAGCAACTGGGAAAGCAGGTTAGAGCTCTCATTAAGATCAAATATTTGAAAGCATAGGATTTTATGTGAATTCGTCCTTGTTGAATGGGATGGAGGGTCGGTGGGGGGGGGGATCCAAGTGACTTGGCTGCCCTCTTGGACATAATTTGCTTTGAACCCTGCTACATAAAGTATGATATGTCTTGAAAATTACAGATTGTACACTATCTAGCTCATTGCATGGGGCAGTTGGTGTCAGTTAGTATGGAATCAGGTACCATATACAGGGTTAGACCTCTATAATGCCCTAATATTGTGATATTATGTCTAAATAATGTTTTCATATCATTCCACTAGTTGAGTGGGAATGAGGGGTGGTTATGATTGGAAAGCGCCATTAAAAAAAAATATGCTGTTGCATATGCTACATTCATACAATTTGATATATCTCAGAGAAAATAGGGTTGTACACTGTTTTGGTTTTCTCATATTGTTCCAGAAAGATTTTTTTTACCATTTCCAACAGCATAGATTAAGGTGATGTATATTAAATGTAATGTAGAATGTTTTTTTTTTTTCAACTATTAGGGTCCCCATAATGTGTGTGAGAATTTAATGAAGTCTAATATTAATTTTTGACCATCTTATTTCCACCGTTTCAAAGTTTCGATGTCATTCCAAATTGGTAAACTGCTTAGACTCAAATACATCAGTGTAGAAAATTACCTTGTACAACTTTTACAGGCTCCACCCATATGTGGATCCATCATGTGGTGCAGTTAGGGGTGCGGGGGGCGGGGGTTGCTGTAGAGGGCAACTGGGAATGCAGGTACATAGGTTTGAGATCTCATTAATATCAAATATTTGAAAGTATAGGATTTTATGTGTATTCATCCTTGTTGAATGGGATGGAGGGTGGGGAGGGGGTGGGTCCAAGGGGCTTGGCAGGAGATTATTTGCTTTTATCCCTGCTAAATAAAGTTTGATATGTCTTGAAAATTACAGATTGTTCACTATCTAGCTCATTGCACGGAGCAATTGGAGTGGGTTACTATGGAATCAGGTACCGTATACAGGGTTAGACCTCCATGATGCCCTAATATTGTGATATTATGTCTAAATAATGTTGTCATATCATTCCACTAGTTGAGTGGGAATGAGGGGTGGAGGTGATTGGAAAGCGCTATTGAGAAAATACGCTGTTGCATATGGTACATTCATACAATTTGATATATCTCAGAGAAAATAGGGTTGTACACTGTTACTGCAACTGGGAAAGCAGGTTTGAGCTCTCATTAGGATCAAATATTTGAAAGCATAGGATTTTATGTGAATTCATCCTTGTTGAATGGGATGGAGGGTCAGTGGGGGGGGGGGGGGTGGATCCAAGTGACTTGGCTGCCCTCTTGGACATAATTTGCTTTTGTCCCTGCTATATAAAGTTTGATATGTCTTGAAAATTACAGATTGTACACTATCACACTATCTAGCTCAGTGCATGGGGCAGTTGGTGTCGGTTACTATGGAATCAGGTACCGTATACAGGGTTAGACCTACATAATGCCCTAATATTGTGAATTTATGTCTTAATAATGTTTTCATATCATTCCACTAGTTGAGTGGGAATGAGGGGTGGAGGTGATTGGAAAGCGCTATTGAGAAAATACGCTGTTGCATATGCTACATTCATACAATTTGATATATCTCAGAGAAAATAGGGTTGTACACTGTTACGGTTTTCTCCTATTGTTTGATGAAGATTTTGTTTACCATTTCCAACAGCACAGATTAAGGTGTATAAAATGATAGGTAATTTTATTTTTGTTTTCAACTTTTAGGGTCCCATTATGTATGTGAGAATTTAATGAACATCGCTACCATTAATTTTTGACCATCTTATTTCCACCATTTCAAGGTTTCCATGCCATCGCAAATTGGGAAACTGCTTAGACTCAAATACATCAGTGTAGAAAATTACCTTGTACAACTTTTACAGGCTCCACCAATATGTGGAACCATCATGTGGAGCAGAAAGGGGGAGGGGGGGGGGTAGCAACTGGGAAAGCAGGTTAGAGCTCTCATTAGGATTGAAAGCATAGGATTTTATGCGAATTCGTCCTTGTTGAATGGGATGGAGTGTCGGTGGGTGGGGGGGGGATCAAAGTGACTTGGCTGCCCTCTTGGACATAATTTGCTTTTATCCCTGCTACATAAAGTTTGATATGTCTTGAAAATGACAGATTGTACACTATCTCACTACCTAGCTCATTGCATGGGGCAGTTGGTGTCGGTTACTATGGAATCAGGTACCGTATACAGGGTTAGACCTATATAATGCCCTAATATTGTGAATTTATGTCTTAATAATGTTTTCATATCATTCCACTAGTTGAGTGGGAATGAGGGGTGGAGATGATTGGAAAGCGCTATTGAGAAAATACGCTGTTGCATATGCTACATTCATACAATTTGATATATCTCAGAGAAAATAGGGTTGTACACTGTTACTGCATCTGGGAAAGCAGATTTGAGCTCTCATTAGGATCAAATATTTGAAAGCATATAGGACTTAATGTGAAATCATCCTTGTTGAATGGGATGGAGGGTCAGTGGGGGGGGGGGATCCAGGTGACTTGGCTGCCCTCTTGGACATAATTTGCTTTTATCCCTGCTACATAAAATTTGATATGTCTTGAAAATGACAGATTGTACACTATCTCACTACCTAGCTCATTGCATGGGGCAGTTGGTGTCGGTTACTATGGAATCAGGTACCGTATACAGGGTTAGACCTCCATAATGCCCTAATATTGTGATATTATGTCTAAATAATGTTTTCATATCATTCCACTAGTTGAGTGGGAATGAGGGGTGGAGATGATTGGAAATCGCTACTGAGAAAATACGCTTATGCTACATTCATACAATTTGATATATCTCAGAGAAAATAGGGTTGTACACTGTTACGGTTTTCTCCTATTGTTTGAGGAAGATTTTTTTTACCATTTCCAACAGCACAGATTAAGGTGTATAAAATGATAGGTAATTTTATTTTTGTTTTCAACTTTTAGGGTCCCATTATGTATGTGAGAATTTAATGAACATCTACCATTAATTTTTGACCATCTTATTTCCACCATTTCAAGGTTTCCATGTCATCCCAAATTGGTAAACTGCTTAGACTCAAATACATCAGTGTAGAAAATTACCTTGTACAACTTTTACAGGCTCCACCAATATATGGAACCATCATGTGGAGCAGAAAGGGGGAGGGGAGGGGTATAGCAACTGGGAAAGCAGGTTAGAGCTCTCATTAAGATCAAATATTTGAAAGCATAGGATTTTATGTGAATTCGTCCTTGTTGAATGGGATGGAGGGTCGGTGGGGGGGGGGATCCAAGTGACTTGGCTGCCCTCTTGGACATAATTTGCTTTTATCCCTGCTACATAAAGTTTGATATGTCTTGAAAATTACAGATTGTACACTATCTAGCTCATTGCATGGGGCAGTTGGTGTCAGTTAGTATGGAATCAGGTACCATATACAGGGTTAGACCTCCATAATGCCCTAATATTGTGATATGTCTAAATAATGTTTTCATATCATTGCACTAGTTGAGTGGGAATGAGGGGTGGTTACGATTGGAAAGCTCCATTAAGAAAATATGCTGTTGCATATGCTACATTCATACAATTTGATATATCTCAGAGAAAATAAGGTTGTACACTGTTTTGGTTTTCTCATATTGTTCCAGAAAGATTTTTTTTACCATTTCCAACAGCATAGATTAAGGTGATGTATATTAAATGTAACGTAGAATGTTTTTTTTTTCAACTATTAGGGTCCCCATAATGTGTATGAGAATTTAATGAAGTCTAATATTAATTTTTGACCATCTTATTTCCACCGTTTCAAAGTTTCGATGTCATTCCAAATTGGTAAACTGCTTAGACTCAAATACATCAGTGTAGAAAATTACCTTGTACAACTTTTACAGGCTCCACCCATATGTGGATCCATCATGTGGTGCAGTTACGGGTGCGGGGGGGGGGGGGCGGCGGTTGCTGTAGAGGGCAACTGGGAATGCAGGTACATAGGTTTGAGATCTCATTAATATCAAATATTTGAAAGCATAGGATTTTATGTGTATTCATCCTTGTTGAATGGGATGGAGGGTGGGGAGGGGGTGGGTCCAAGGGGCTTGGCAGGAGATTATTTGCTTTTATCCCTGCTAAATAAAGTGTGATATGTCTTGAAAATTACAGATTGTTCACTATCTAGCTCATTGCACGGAGCAATTGGTGTGGGTTACTATGGAATCAGGTACCGTATACAGGGTTAGACCTCCATGATGCCCTAATATTGTGATATTATGTCTAAATAATGTTGTCATATCATTCCACTAGTTGAGTGGGAATGAGGGGTGGAGGTGATTGGAAAGCGCTATAAAGAAAATACGCTGTTGCATATGGTACATTCATACAATTTGATATATCTCAGAGAAAATAGGGTTGTACACTGTTACTGCAACTGGGAAAGCAGTTTTGAGCTCTCTTTAGGATCAAATATTTGAAAACATAGGATTTTATGTGAATTCATCCTTGTTGAATGGGATGGAGGGTCATTGGGAGGGGGGGGGTGGATCCAAGTGACTTGGCTGCCCTCTTGGACATAATTTGCTTTTATCCCTGCTACTTAAAGTTTGATATGTCTTGAAAATTACAGATTGTACACTACCTAGCTCATTGCATGGGGCAGTTGGTGTCGGTTACTATGGAATCAGGTACCATATACAGGGTTAGACCTCCATAATGCCCTAATATTGTGATATTATGTCTAAATAATGTTTTCATATCATTGCACTAGTTGAGTGGGAATGAGGGTGGTTACGATTGGAAAGCTCCATTAAGAAAATATGCTGTTGCATATGCTACATTCATACAATTTGAAATATCTCAGAGAAAATAGGGTTGTACACTGTTTTGGTTTTCTCATACTGTTCCAGAAAGATTTTTTTTACCATTTCCAACAGCATAGATTAAGGTGATGTATATTAAATGTAATGTAGAATGTTTTTTTTTTTCAACTATTAGGGTCCCCATAATGTGTGTGAGAATTTAATGAAGTCTAATATTAATTTTTGACCATCTTATTTCCACCGTTTCAAAGTTTCGATGTCATTCCAAATTGGTAAACTGCTTAGACTCAAATACATCAGTGTAGAAAATTACCTTGTACAACTTTTACAGGCTCCACCTATATGTGGATCCATCATGTGGTGCAGTTAGGGGTGCGGGGGGCGGGGTATGCTGTAGAGGGCAACTGGGAATGCAGGTACATAGGTTTGAGATCTCATTAATATCAAATATTTGAAAGCATAGGATTTTATGTGTATTCATCCTTGTTGAATGGGATGGAGTGTCGGTGGGTGGGGGGGGGGGGGGGTAGATCCAAGTGACTTGGCTGCCCTCTTGGACATAATTTGCTTTTATCCCTGCTACATAAAGTTTGATATGTCTTGAAAATTACAGATTGTACACTATCACACTACCTAGCTCATTGCATGGGGCAGTTGGTGTCGCTTACTATGGAATCAGGTACTGTATACAGGGTTAGACCTCCATAATGCCCTAATATTGTGATATTATGTCTAAATAATGTTTTCATATCATTCCACTAGTTGAGTGGGAATGAGGGGTGGAGGTGATTGGAAAGCGCTATTGAGAAAATACACTGTTGCATATGCTACATTCATACAATTTGATATATCTCAGAGAAAATAGGGTTGTACACTGTTAAGGTTTTCTCCTATTATTTGAGAAAGATTTTTTTTACCATTTCCAACAGCACAGATTAAGGTGCATTAAATGATAGGTAATTTTATTTTTGTTTTCAACTTTTAGGGTCCCATTATGTATGTGAGAATTTAATGAACATCTACCATTAATTTTTGACCATCTTATTTCCACCATTTCAAGGTTTCCATGCCATCCCAAATTGGGAAACTGCTTAATCTCAAATATATCAGTGTAGAAAATTACTTTCTCCATCTTTTACATTCACCACCAATATGTAGAACCATCATGTGGAGCAGATAGGGGGGAGGGGAGGGGGTAGCAACTGGGAAAGCAGGTTAGAGCTCTCATTAGGATCAAATATTTGAATGCATAGGATTTTATGTGAATTCGTCCTTGTTGAATGGGATGGAGGTTGGGTGGGGGGGGATGGATCCAAGTGACTTGGCTGCCCTCTTGGACATAATTTGCTTTTATCCCTGCTACATAAAGTTTGATATGTCTTGAAAATTACAGATTGTACACTATCACACTATCTAGCTCATTGCATGGGGCAGTTGGTGTCGGTTACTATGGAATCAGGTACCGTATACAGGGTTAGACCTCATTATGCTCTAATATTGTGATATTATGTCTAAATAATGTTTTCATATCATTCCACTAGTTGAGTGGGAATGAGGGGTGGAGATGATTGGAAAGCGCTATTGAGAAAATACTCTGTTGCATATGCTACATTCATACAATTGATATATCTCAGAGAAAATAGGGTTGTACACTGTTAGGGTTTTTTCCTATTATTTGAGAAAGATTTTTTTACCATTTCCAACAGCACAGATTAAGGTGCATTAAATGATAGGTAATTTTATTTTTGTTTTCAACTTTTAGGGTCCCCATTATGTATGTGAGAATTTAATGAACATCTACCATTAATTTTTGACCATCTTATTTCCACCATTTCAAGGTTTCCATGTCATCCCAAATTGGGAAACTGCTTAATCTCAAATATATCAGTGTAGAAAATTACCTTGTACAATTTTTACAGGCTCCACCCATATGTGGATCCATCATGTGGGGCAGTTAGGGGTTGGGGGGAAGGGGGTTGCTGGGTTGTTTTCACCATTTTCAACAGTATAGATTGAGGTGATGTATATTAAATGCTAGGTAAAAGTTTTTTTTTCAACTTTTAAGTCCCCATTATGTGTGTGAGAATTTAAGGAACAGTCTAATATTAACTTTTGAACATCTTATTTCCACCAATTCAGAGTTTCAATGTCATTCCAAATTGGTGAACTGCTTAATCTCAAATACATCAGTGTAGAAAATTACCTTGTACAACTTTTACAGGCTCCACCCATATGTGGATCCATCATGTGGTGCAGTTAGGGGTGCGGGGGGGGGGGGGTTGCTGTAGGGGGAAACTAGGAATGAAGGTACATAGGTTTGAGATCTCATTAATATCAAATATTTGAAAGCATAGGATTTTATGTTTTGAATGGGATGGAGGGTGGGGAGGGGGTGGGCTGGGCAGGGCAGGAGACTATTTGCTTTTATCCCTGCTAAATAAAGTTTGATATGTCTTGAAAATTACAGATTGTACACTATCTAGCCCATTGCACGCAGCAATTGGTGTGGGTTACTATGGAATCAAGTACCGTACACAGGGTTAGACCATGCATACAAACCTTCTCTACATTTGGGGGACCATTACGTTGGCACATTTTGAACAGTACATTGGGGGACTGATTTGTGTCCTCTCAATAAATGTGGGACTTTCTGTCACGCACCTTCAAAATACAAGTTCTATGATAGTGATGAACTGGAAACTGACCAGGCAGTTCTATTTTCCACATGTATATTCTTATCATTTATATCTGAATTTAACATAATAAAATTATACATTATAAAAAGTACATCAAAAGTGAGTCCGGTACACCGAATATTGTGTGTTTCCTTATTTCAGATATTACTGTTCCATTGTGGTATAAGCCAGTAAAATTCTTTCTTATAATTCACTCCTCAAACAAAACCAATATTAATAGAATATGAAAACTTGAATAAATTGAAATTGACTGTGAATATTACCAACTAACTAACAGTGCAAACAATTGCATACCTCAATATTCTCATGCCAAATTAATATACTGAAATTGACTGTGAATATATGCATATTTACTTCATATTTCAGACAAAAAACAAGTGCACCTTATACAACTCTTGATATACAGTACAGTGTGTGGGGGTACTGCACTTTATTTTGGAGTACTGTTTTAACTTTGGAGTCCTTGTATGTGATAATCTGAAATGAAAAATCAAGTTACTTGCTATGACTGAGCTCAAATATGTGTTTTTTGTTGTTAACAAATCTTTAAACTAAACTTTTCCAACTTTAACTTCTAATTTTAGAGACAAAACTAGCACAACTATCTTGATATACGGTACAATTTGGGGTACTGTTTTCAGTTTGGAGTACTAGGTTGTGGAAAATTTGCACAAGTCTGAGCTCAAACAT
The DNA here is from genome assembly GCF_037975245.1 of Apostichopus japonicus. Taxonomy (NCBI): domain Eukaryota; kingdom Metazoa; phylum Echinodermata; class Holothuroidea; order Aspidochirotida; family Stichopodidae; genus Apostichopus; species Apostichopus japonicus. The sequence goes on from NC_092576.1 coordinate 39,143,926, forward strand.
GTGTTTTGTATGTATTGAACCAAAAAAAACAAAAACACATATTTGAGCTCATATTTGGCCTAATGACAGTCCAAACACTGACCAATCTCAATTGTATTTATACATACCACTTTAGTACACATGTAGTGTCTCTGGGAATGTTCTGTCCATCAAGGATACAAAAATAAAGCATTAATCCTCCTCTTTGAACCCAGGGATGCCATCATAATTTGGGGATTATTTTGCACGTGGATGTCTCATTATTTTTTATTTAAATTTTCGACCATGAATGAGCCTGAACCTATTACACAGTGTAGTGTTTAGCAGGTTACATAGAAGGTGCCGTGATGAATCACTCGTATAACAAGGATAGTATCATAACAATGAATGCCTACATAAAGTATATATATAGTTTGATAACATGACCACTGAAGATTATGGGATTCACTTCAAAATTCCCTCTTTAGCGGCATGTGGCCTATCACATAGCTATAAACCTGGTTTTTGAAAATCAAAATATTCCCATACACTGTTTGTCAGTCTTCAATCTCAGCATCGGGCATAAATCTGATGTCCCTTTAACTACTGTAGGCCTACACGCCTGTTGTATGTGTTTTTCATAATTAACATCAATAATGCCCTACAAAACTCAGAATCACTATCATATCTACAGCATTTATTTATCAGCCTAGGAACTACAGCAGAGCTCTCCAATGCAAAAAATTATGGTTAAAGTTCTCTTGATTTCTAAAGCTACATATAGATGTTAAACACACCTAACTGCATGCAATAATCTCTAATCTGTTCTGACACCTCTACAGTATGTTCCAACCTTACATATACATATATGTCGATTTACATCAGTATGCAGGGCAAGGGCGGCGGAACCGGGGGGGCACAGGGGGCACGTGCCCCCCCACTTTTCCTCAGGTTAAATATGTGCCCTTTTTCTACATAAAAATTGAGGTGTCTCAAGTTAGCAAGAGGCCAGGGAACCAGAATGAACACTCGGGAAGGCCGTTTCTTGCCATCTGAGGGGTTTGTAAAACCAAAAATTTTCTTCTAAGCTCCGCGCCAACCGATGGTGGCGCTCCGCTCAGATAGTGGCGCATACAACTTTGCAAATCCTGGATGCGCCCTTGACTTTTAATGAATTTCTGTGGGTCAAACTCAAAACTATTTTGAATGGAAAAAAATTGTTAAGATATTAGCAAGAAATAAACTCTAATTCAAAGATTCCTACATTAGCAACTAGCATGATTTCACCTCATTTTGTCTCAAAAGAAAACTTGTTCCTTGTTTCCCAATTTGCACATTGGATATTGCAGTGCTAGTATGCATATTTTCCTTGAGGGGGGGGGGGGCGTTGATGGAGTGATGTGTATACGCAAATAAGATAATACAATAAGAGTTATGAAGGGTACTAAATATAAGGCTGCATCAGTCCAATCTAATTTCTGCAAAGTGCCTTTTGATGTCAGTGCCCCCCAGATTAAAAGTGCTTCCGCCGCCCTTGATGCAGGGGCGTATCCAGGATTTTCTAACCCGGGAGGCGCGAATGACTATCTAAGCGGAGCGCCACCATAGGTTGGCGCGCAGCGTACAAGAATATTTCTCGTTTTGACACCCCCCCAGATCACCGGAAATGGCACATCTCGGGCTTGAAAATGACCCACTAGATGTTCACTTTTGCCTGAGTAAATCAAGTATTTTCCCAATTTCCATCCATAATCTTTTTGAAGATTGTCACCAGTCACACATCATGTTCGACCACATCGCATCTCCTGTGGATCATTGCTTTTGTAGGTGATTCTACGTCGCGGCCCACAATACCCGTCAGTCCCACTTTTCAAGGTTTTAAGCCCATTATTCGTTCAGAATTTGAAAATTCACACTTCTCGTGAAATAAATTCACTTCAAAATATACCCAAAATGTTGCACAAAATTTTATCTAATGGACAGCCAATACAGAAAAACCTCCTTCAACCCCTACCAGACCGGTCAAAATTGCGCGAGAAGATGGAAGATTGTTTAGGAATGTTGGTCAGGGAAATTTCGAAAATTCAGACACAGTTAATTTATTGGTGCATGGGCGCAGATCAGTCGTGGATAATGGTGGGGATGCGTGTCTGTTCTCTGATACTATCTAAGCGAAGCGCGACCATGGGTTCGCGCGTAGCGTACAAGAAATTTTTGGCAAATATACCTCCCAGATCACCTGAAATAACACTTCCCAGACCCAATGAAGGACATATGTCTAGTGCAGTTCGGATATAGATCCTGGGCTAATACCGAAATGCATCATGTTCCATGATGACTAAGTCGAGTTCAAGACCAGCCACAATTGGTTTCATAACACAAACTTACAATTGTTTAAGGCGTCCATACATACACACGCGCCATGATATACTATATATAGCATATATATCTATATAGCATATATATATATAGCATATATATATATACATATATAGCATATCTATATATATATATATATATATATATATATATATATATATATATATATATATAAACATTAGTGAGAGGAAAATGGAAACGTCAAAAATGGAGTTGTCGGTGTAAGGGGTAGTCTGAGGCGGACGCCCCTTCTCGATCCGTCACTGACTACCCTGTGTATATAATAGGGATCAGTGCTGTAATTATGTCACTGTTCCTCTTTCTCTTCCTGGTGTCTTGGGGTTTTTCTTCTGTTCTCTCCTTTTTCTCCTTTCTCTCTTTCTTCTTTTTCTTTTCCCTTCCTTCCTCTCCTTCCTCCTCTTTTTCCCCCTCTTTTTTCCTTTTTTCTTCTCTCTTTTTTTCTCTCTTCTTTTTCTTACCTGGCGCGTGCCCCCACACCCCCCCCCCCTGGATACGCGCCTGGTATGTCAATTGCCCACGATTTGATACTGAGAGCCTACCATAAAGACCTAGCTAGCTCTTTATACTTTACAACAGAGGTCATAAATATTTCATTAGCTGTTTTCATTTTCAAGGAGAGTATAGTGGATTGTAAATGGACTATGTATGTACCCAAAGCTTATAGTTTTACTGTACAAGGTGACTGCCAGGCTTTGGTTTCTGAGGTTAGCTTGAGAGACAGATAGGTTAGGGGTATGATAAATAGTACAGTAGAAGCCAAAGTAGCTCACTGATAATGTGATGTGATGTGAAAAGTGGATTTGGTCACTCAAGGCTGCATAAGACCCACTAGTAGCAGCTCCTTATGACCAAGTTTGAATAATGTACAATGTATGATGAGAGGGAAGGGGGGAAGGAACCTGATGATGAAACCTATTCAACCATACTCTTGTCCTTTATATTCATTTTTTTTTTGTAATCTCATGAACAGGCATTTTGGTTAATGGTTTGTCTGAACTACTGTAACTGAACTAACTGAATCAGCTGCGTGGTGACTAAACAGCCCCTTCCAGACAAGGAACATTGCAACTTTTTCTCTTCTTATAACTTCCTTTTGCCACAGTTTGGTCCATGTGCAAGATAAGGTGTCACCTGTATTGGGGGTCTTTCAGGGAATTCTGGGGTCCAAACCCGACAACTGAAGTTGAGGTGACAAACTACAGGATAAAGCTTGCTTAACTGGTATAACACACAATATGGTCATAGAGGCTCCCATACTATGTCTAGTTTGCTTAGTACATAATTACATACAGTTTGCTTAGCCTGGGAAGTTGCTACAGACTTGCTTGGCATGCATTCACCAGCTAAAACTTATAAAAAAAATGTGTTAATCCTGCATTTTTTGCTTCTGCTCAAAGCTAAGCTGGTTGACTATAGGCCTAGAGCTACTACAATCCCTATTCCTTGGAAATTTAAACAAAATGAAATGTTCATGGTCCATTAACTTAATTTCAACATTTCATCCCTGCAATACATGTTCACCTGTTACAACATAGCCACACTGCAAGCATAGGCTATACACATGCATATGATGACTTAACACATTGTTATTGTTTGCACTGTGTGAATATAAACTGTATGAAAAGGCCTGAAGTAGCTGATGGTCACTGAGTGTGTTGTGAGTATGGCCAAGGTCATACTAATGCAGAGGTGTTATTACCTTGGAGGTCAGTTAAGTGATCAGCTGAAAGAGGGCAAAGATTCTACAGGGATATGTTCTCTGTGCTACATATGGCATGGAGAGAAACCTATTTGTGTTCGAAGACATACACCCATAGCTCCCAACTCTTGAGAAGGCAAATGCGGGTCCATGCCACGAATCGCCGTTCTGGGGGAGGGTTATAAGGGGAGGGGGTGTCCCACCTTTGGAATTCTTTTGTCACCCAATATTTTCTGAGAAATATGCATTTTTTTTGTGTGTAACATCAATAAATTGAATAGTAGGGGATAATTCATTCTTCCCATGGCATGAAAATGTTCGCTGCTCACCCCAATGAAAAGAAATAGAGGCTAATTTGTGGTTCAAATGATGCTGTAAAGGAGGTTTTATACTCTACTATGCTGGTGACATCCCTATGTTCCGACGTCTCTATGTTCCGACAAATTGTTTGGACTCTAATTTTTTTCAGTGACCCAAATTTTTTCGGACCCAATTTTTTTTGGGAGACTCAATATTTTTGGTCCCCCATTTTTCGGACCAAATTTTTTGGGGGACTTAATTTTTTGGGCCCCAAATTTTTTGGGACCCAATTTTTTTTGGGGGGGACTCAATTTTTTTGGACCAACATTTTTTCTGACCTACCTTTTTGGGGACACAATTTTTTGGACGCACCAAATTTTTTTCAGGAAAAAAAGGGCCCAAAGTTTGTTATGACCCAAATAGTGCTTGTGACCGAAAATTGCTTGTGACCCGAAATTTAATTGTTTGTACTCAAATTTTTTGGGACCAAAATCAGTTTGGTCAAAAAAATTTTGGTCTGAAAAAAGTTGGTCCGAAAACATGTTGGTGTCAAAAATTTTGGTCCAAAAAAAAATTGGTCATAAAAATATGTTGGTCTAAAATAATTTTGGTCCGAAAAAAGTTGGTCCGAAAACATGTTGGTCAACAATTTTGGTCCAAAAAAATTGAGTCCGAAAAAATTGTCGGAACATAGAGACGTCGGAACATAGAGATGTCGGAACATAGAGACGTCGGAACCTAGAGACGTCAGAACATAGAGATGTAACCATTATGCTAAATGCTAAAGAAATGATGGTTGCTAAGTCAAAATTTGATGCATTTTTTTTTGTATACTTGACAATGACAATGCGGGTTTTTCGGACGCTTGCGCGGGTCAGCGGGTTTGGGTGTTAGAATGCGGGTCCAACCCGCGAAATGAGGGTCAGTTGGGAGCTCTGTACACCTACCCTGAATGCACTCAAATGGACTGTTTTAGTCACTATGACAGCATCGATCTTCACAAATGCAATTATTACTGCTCACTTAAGCCAAGTAGGGTGCACACAAATCATTCCTACGCCCATTTATGAGATATGTGCAACTATAATTCAAAGAGTATAATTCAAAGATAGCATGGAATTAGCCGCGCATTTAGCTCACTGATATAGACCACCTCATCCCATGTTTTCCCAAGTATTGACCTTAACTTTTCAGTATTTTGCAAGGTATACCAAGTTTGTGTAATGCCAATTTAAGACCAGTTTCCTACTCACGCATTGAAAAGACTAGCTAGGTACCCTCAACGTTTTCTTTTTCCGAATTTCCATCAGTGTTTTCCAATAGTGGATGAGATAACTTTGTATATACTTTGATGCACCCTGCACACATTACTCAACAGTGTAACTGGTTCTAATACTAATGTGTGTTTCTGTAATATACATGCATTGCTTCAATACAATGAATTTCAAACATAACTCTCAAATGAACTGGTATATGATAAAAAACAATTTCAGAAAGAAGTCAAAGATATGTGTACATGTTAACTTTTCAGTATTTTGCAAGGTATACCAAGTTTGTTGTAATGCCAATTAAAGACCAGTTTCCTACTCACGCATTGAAAAGACCAGCTAGGTAACCTCACCGTTTACTTTTTCAGAATTCCATCAGTGTTTTCCAAAAGGGATGAGATAACTTAGCATATACTTTAATGCACCCTTCATTATTCAAAATTATGATTGTACCTTTAAAATAGACACAGTAGTAATGCAGTTTATATAGGTTTCATGATATCTTGACAAACTAAGAAATTCATGTCAGTGATTAAAAATGTGAGCTGTCTGCACACATACCTCAATAGGGGGACTGGTTCTAATACTAATGTGTGTTTCTGTAATATGTATGCATTGCTTGAATACAATGAATTTCAAAAATAACTCTCAAATGTACTGGTATATGATAAAGACAATTTCATACTCATGTGTGTTTCTGTAATATGCATGCATTGCTTGAATACAATGAATTTCAAAATTAACTCTCAAATGTACTGGTATATGATAAAAACAATTTCAGAAAGAATTCAAAGATATGTGTACATGAGATAACTTTGTATATACTTTGATGCACCCTTCAATATGCAAAAGTTATTGTATCCTTAAATTAGATCCAGTAGTAATGTAGTTTTAAAAGCGTTCCTGTTCCCACAGACTTTTACCTCATATTTCAGACAAGAAACAGCACACCCTATATCAATCTTGATCTACAGTATAGTGTGTGGGGGCACTGATTTTTATATTGGAGTATTGTTTTAACTTTGGAGTCCTTTTATGTGAATATTGGAAGTGGCAACTCAAGGTAGTTTCTATGTCTGAACTGGAATATGTGTTTTTTATTGAAAACAAGTCTTTGAATTAATATTTTTCAGCCTTTACATCTTATCTCAGACAAGAAACTAGCCAACCTACATAAATCTTGGTAAACAGTATAGTGTGTGGGGGTACTAGCAATAGCTCTAACCTACATATAGCTGCTTTCCCAGTTTCCCCCTGCAGCAACCCCCCCCCCTTATTGCCCCACATGATGGCTACACCCACATATAGGTGGAGCCTGTAAAAGTTGGACAAGGTAATTTTCTACGCTGATGTATTTGGTCTGACCCTGTATACGGTACCTGATTCCATAGTAACCCACACCACTTGCCACATGCAATGATCTAGATAGAGTGATATTGTACAAACTGTAATTTTCAGGACATATCAAACTTTACGTAGCAGGTAGAAAAGCAAATAGACGACCAATAGGGCAGCCAAGTCAGTTGGACACCCCCCACCCCTCCCCGACCCTCCATCCTATTCAACAAGGATGAATACACATAAAATCCTATGCTTTCAAATATTTGATCCTAATGATAGCTCTAACCTACATATAGCTGCTTTCCCAGTTTCCCCTTCCAGCAACCCCCCCCCCCACCTTCTGCCCCACATGATGGTTCCACATATGGGTGGAGCCTGTAAATGTTGGACAAGGTAATTTTCTACACTGATGTATTTGAGATTAAGCAGTTCACCAATTTGGAATGACATCGAAACTTTGAAAAGGTGGAAATAAGATGGTCAAAAACTAATATTAGACTGTTCATTAAATTCTCACACACATTATGGGGACCCTAATAGTTGGAAAAAAAAACATTCTACCTTACATTTAATATACATCACCTTAATCTATGCTGTTGGAAATGGTAAAAAAAATCTTTCTCAAACAATAGGAGAAAGCCATAACAGTGTACATCCCTATTTTCTCTACAATATATCAAATTGTATGAATACAGCACATGCAACAGCATATATATTCTGATTAGGGCTTTCCAATCATCCCCACCCCTCATTCCCACTCAACTAGTGGAATGACATCATAACATTATTTATACATAATATCACATTATTAGGGCGTTATGGAGGTCTGACCCTGTATACGGTACCTGATTTCATAGTAACCCACACCACTTGCCCCATGCAATGATCTAGATAGAGTAATAGTGTACAAACTGTAATTTTCAGGACATATCAAACTTTACGTAGCAGGTAGAAAAGCAAATAGACCACCAATAGGGCAGCCAAGTCAATTGGACACCCCCACCCCTCCCCTACCCTCCATCCCATTCAACAAGGATGAATACACATAAAATCCTATGCTTTCAAATATTTGATCCTAATGATAGCTCTAACCTACATATAGCTGCTTTCCCAGTTTCCCCCTTCAGCAATCCCCCCCCCCCTTTTGCCCAACATTATGGTTCCACATATGGGTGGAGCCTGTAAAAGTTGGACAAGATCATTTTCTACACTGATGTAATTGAGATTAAGCAGTTCATCAATTTGCAATGACATCAAAACTTTGAAACGGTGAAAATAAGATGGTCAAAAATTAATATCAGAATGTTCATTAAATTCTCACACACATTATGGGGACCCTAATAGTTGGAAAAAAAAACCTACTTTACATTTAATATACATCACCTTAATCTATGCTGTTGGAAATGGTAAAAAAATCTTTCTCAAACTATAGGAGAAAGCCATAACAGTGTACATCCCTATTTTCGCTATGATATATCAAATTGTATGAATACAGCACATGCAACAGCATATATATTCTGATTAGGGCTTTCCAATCATCCCCACCCCTCATTCCCACTCAACTAGTGAAATGACATCAAAACATTATTGATACATAATATCACATTATTAGGGCGTTATGGAGGTCTGACCCTGTATACGGTACCTGATTCCATAGTAACCCACACCACTTGCCACATGCAATGATCTAGATAGAGTGATAGTGTACAAACTGTAATTTTCAGGACATATCAAACTTTACGTAGCAGGTAGAAAAGCAAATAGACGACCAATAGGGCAGCCAAGTCAGTTGGACACCCCCCACCCCTCCCCGACCCTCCATCCCATTCAACAAGGATGAATACACATAAAATCCTATGCTTTCAAATATTTGATCCTAATGTTAGCTCTAACCTACATATAGCTGCTTTCCCAGTTTCCCCCTCCAGCAACCCCCCCCCCTCCCTTTTGCCCCACATGATGGTTCCACATATGGGTGGAGCCTGTAAAAGTTGGACAAGATCATTTTCTACACTGATGCATTTGAGATTAAGCAGTTCATCAATTTGGAATGACATCAAAACTTTGAAACGGTGAAAATAAGATGGTCAAAAATTAATATTAGACTGTTCATTAAATTCTCACACACATTATGGGGACCCTAATAGTTGGAAAAAAAAACCTTCTACTTTACATTTAATATACATCACCTTAATCTATGCTGTTGGAAATGGTAAAAAAATCTTTCTCAAACAATAGGAGAAAGCCATAACAGTGTACATCCCTATTTTCTCTATGATATATCAAATTGTATGAATACAGCACATGCAACAGCATATATATTCTGATTAGGGCTTTCCAATCATCCCCACCCCTCATTCCCACTCAACTAGTGGAATGACATCAAAACATTATTTATACATAATATCAAAATATTAGGGCGTTATGGAGGTCTGACCCTGTATACGGTACCTGATTCCATAGTAACCCACACCACTTGCCACATGCAATGATCTAGATAGAGTGATAGTGTACAAACTGTAATTTTCAGGACATATCAAACTTTACGTAGCAGGTAGAAAAGCAAATAGACGACCAATAGGGCAGCCAAGTCAATTGGACACCCCCCACCCCTCCCCGACCCTCCATCCCATTCAACAAGGATGAATACACATAAAATCCTATGCTTTCAAATATTTGATCCTAATGATAGCTCTAACCTACATATAGCTGCTTTCCCAGTTTCCCCCTTCAGCAATCCCCCCCCCCTCCTTTTGCCCAACATTATGGTTCCACATATGGGTGGAGCCTGTAAAAGTTGGACAAGATCATTTTCTACACTGATGTATTTGAGATTAAGCAGTTCATCAATTTGCAATGACATCAAAACTTTGAAACGGTGAAAATAAGATGGTCAAAAATTAATATTAGACTGTTCATTAAATTCTCACACACATTATGGGGACCCTAATAGTTGGAAAAAAACCTTCTACTTTACATTTAATATACATCACCTTAATCTATGCTGTTGGAAATGGTAAAAAAATCTTTCTCAAACAATAGGAGAAAGCCATAACAGTGTACATCCCTATTTTCTCTATGATATATCAAATTGTATGAATACAGCACTATGCAACAGCATATATATTCTGATTAGGGCTTCTCAATCATCCCCACCCCTCATTCCCACTCAACTAGTGAAATGACATCAAAACATTATTGATACATAATATCACATTATTAGGGCGTTATGGAGGTCTGACCCTGTATACGGTACCTGATTCCATAGTAACCCACACCACTTGCCACATGCAATGATCTAGATAGAGTGATAGTGTACAAACTGTAATTTTCAGGACATATCAAACTTTACGTAGCAGGTAGAAAAGCAAATAGACGACCAATAGGGCAGCCAAGTCAGTTGGACACCCCCCACCCCTCCCCGACCCTCCATCCCATTCAACAAGGATGAATACACATAAAATCCTATGCTTTCAAATATTTGATCCTAATGATAGCTCTAACCTACATATAGCTGCTTTCCCAGTTTCCCCCTCCAGCAACCCCCCCCCCCACCCTTTTGCCCAACATTATGGTTCCACATATGGGTGGAGCCTGTAAAAGTTGGACAAGATCATTTTCTACACTGATGCATTTGAGATTAAGCAGTTCATCAATTTGGAATGACATCAAAACTTTGAAACGGTGAAAATAAGATGGTCAAAAACTAATATTAGACTGTTCATTAAATTCTCACACACATTATGGGGACCCTAAAAGTTGGAGAAAAAAAAACATTCTACCTTACATTTAATATACATCACCTTAATCTATGCTGTTGGAAATGGTAAAAAAAATCTTTCTCAAACAATAGGAGAAAGCCATAACAGTGTACATCCCTATTTTCTCTATGATATATCAAATTGTATGAATACAGCACTATGCAACAGCATATAAATTCTGATTAGGGCTTTCCAATCATCCCCACCCCTCATTCCCACTCAACTAGTGAAATGACATCAAAACATTATTGATACATAATATCACATTATTAGGGCGTTATGGAGGTCTGACCCTGTATACGGTACCTGATTCCATAGTAACCCACACCACTTGCCACATGCAATGATCTAGATAGAGTGATAGTGTACAAACTGTAATTTTCAGGACATATCAAACTTTACGTAGCAGGTAGAAAAGCAAATAGACGACCAATAGGGCAGCCAAGTCAATTGGACACCCCCCACCCCTCCCCGACCCTCCATCCCATTCAACAAGGATGAATACACATAAAATCCTATGCTTTCAAATATTTGATCCTAATGATAGCTCTAACCTACATATAGCTGCTTTCCCAGTTTCCCCCTCCAGCAACCCCCTCCGTCCCACCCTTTTGCCCAACATTATGGTTCCACATATGGGTGGAGCCTGTAAAAGTTGGACAAGATCATTTTCTACACTGATGCATTTGAGATTAAGCAGTTCATCAATTTGGAATGACATCAAAACTTTGAAACGGTGAAAATAAGATGGTCAAAAATTATTATTAGACTGTTCATTAATTCTCACACACATTGGGACCCTTATAGTTGAAAAAAAAAACCCTTTGACATTACATTTAATATACATCACCTTAATCTATGCTGTTGGAAATGGTAAAAAAAATCTTTCTCAAACAATAGGAGAAAGCCATAACAGTGTACATCCCTATTTTCTCTATAATATATCAAATTGTATGAATGTAGCACATGCAATAGCATATATTCTGATTAGGGCTTTCCAATCATCCCCACCCCTCATTCCCACTCAACTAGTGGAATGATATCAAAACATTATTTATACATAATATCACATTATTAGGGCGTTATGAGGGTCTGACCCTGTATACAGTACCTGATTCCATAGTAACCCACACCACTTGCCCCATGCAATGATCTAGATAGAGTGATAGTGTACAAACTGTAATTTTCAGGACATATCAAACTTTACGTAGCAGGTAGAAAAGCAAATAGACGACCAATAGGGCAGCCAAGTCAATTGGACACCCCCCACCCCTCCCCTACCCTCCATCCCATTCAACAAGGATGAATACACATAAAATCCTATGCTTTCAAATATTTGATCCTAATGATAGCTCTAACCTACATATAGCTGCTTTCCCAGTTTCCCCCTCCAGCAACCCCCCCCCTCCTTTTGCCCAACATTATGGTTCCACATATGGGTGGAGCCTGTAAAAGTTGGACAAGATCATTTTCTACACTGATGTATTTGAGATTAAGCAGTTCATCAATTTGGAATGACATCAAAACTTTGAAACGGTGAAAATAAGATGGTCAAAAATTAATATTAGACTGTTCATTAAATTCTCACACACATTATGGGGACCCTAATAGTTGGAAAAAAACCTTCTACTTTACATTTAATATACATCACCTTAATCTATGCTGTTGGAAATGGTAAAAAAATCTTTCTCAAACAATAGGAGAAAGCCATAACAGTGTACATCCCTATTTTCTCTATGATATATCAAATTGTATGAATACAGCACTATGCAACAGCATATAAATTCTGATTAGGGCTTTCCAATCATCCCCACCCCTCATTCCCACTCAACTAGTGAAATGACATCAAAACATTATTGATACATAATATCACATTATTAGGGCGTTATGGAGGTCTGACCCTGTATACGGTACCTGATTCCATAGTAACCCACACCACTTGCCACATGCAATGATCTAGATAGAGTGATAGTGTACAAACTGTAATTTTCAGGACATATCAAACTTTACGTAGCAGGTAGAAAAGCAAATAGACGACCAATAGGGCAGCCAAGTCAATTGGACACCCCCCACCCCTCCCCGACCCTCCATCCCATTCAACAAGGATGAATACACATAAAATCCTATGCTTTCAAATATTTGATCCTAATGATAGCTCTAACCTACATATAGCTGCTTTCCCAGTTTCCCCCTCCAGCAACCCCCTCCGTCCCACCCTTTTGCCCAACATTATGGTTCCACATATGGGTGGAGCCTGTAAAAGTTGGACAAGATCATTTTCTACACTGATGCATTTGAGATTAAGCAGTTCATCAATTTGGAATGACATCAAAACTTTGAAACGGTGAAAATAAGATGGTCAAAAATTATTATTAGACTGTTCATTAATTCTCACACACATTGGGACCCTTATAGTTGAAAAAAAAAACCCTTTGACATTACATTTAATATACATCACCTTAATCTATGCTGTTGGAAATGGTAAAAAAAATCTTTCTCAAACAATAGGAGAAAGCCATAACAGTGTACATCCCTATTTTCTCTCTAATATATCAAATTGTATGAATGTAGCACATGCAACAGCATATATATTCTGATTTGGGCTTTCCAATCATCCCCACCCCTCATTCCCACTCAACTAGTGGAATGATATCAAAACATTATTTATACATAATATCACATTATTAGGGCGTTATGAGGGTCTGACCCTGTATACAGTACCTGATTCCATAGTAACCCACACCACTTGCCCCATGCAATGATCTAGATAGAGTGATAGTGTACAAACTGTAATTTTCAGGACATATCAAACTTTACGTAGCAGGTAGAAAAGCAAATAGACGACCAATAGGGCAGCCAAGTCAATTGGACACCCCCCACCCCTCCCCGACCCTCCATCCCATTCAACAAGGATGAATACACATAAAATCCTATGCTTTCAAATATTTGATCCTAATGATAGCTCTAACCTACATATAGCTGCTTTCCCAGTTTCCCCCTCCAGCAACCCCCCCCCCCCTCCCTTTTGCCCAACATTATGGTTCCACATATGGGTGGAGCCTGTAAAAGTTGGACAAGATCAATTTCTACACTGATGCATTTGAGATTAAGCAGTTCATCAATTTGGAATGACAACAAAACTTTGAAACGGTGAAAATAAGATGGTCAAAAACTAATATTAGACTGTTCATTAAATTCTCACACACATTATGGGGACCCTAATAGTTGGAGAAAAAAAAACATGCTACCTTACATTTAATATACATCACCTTAATCTATGCTGTTGGAAATGGTAAAAAAAATCTTTCTCAAACAATAGGAGAAAGCCATAACAGTGTACATCCCTATTTTCTCTACAATATATCAAATTGTATGAATACAGCACATGCAACAGCATATATATTCTGATTAGGGCTTTCCAATCATCCCCACCCCTCATTCCCACTCAACTAGTGGAATGACATCAAAACATTATTTATACATAATATCACATCATTAGGGCGTTATGGAGGTCTGACCCTGTATAGGGTACCTAATTCCATAGTAACCCACACCACTTGCCACATGCAATGATCTAGATAGAGTGATACAAACTGTAATTTTCAGGACATATCAAACTTTACGTAGCAGGTAGAAAAGCAAATAGACGACCAATAGGGCAGCCAAGTCAATTGGACACCCCCCACCCCTCCCCGACCCTCCATCCCATTCAACAAGGATGAATACACATAAAATCCTATGCTTTCAAATATTTGATCCTAATGATAGCTCTAACCTACATATAGCTGCTTTCCCAGTTTCCCCCTTCAGCAATCCCCCCCCCCCCTTTTGCCCAACATTATGGTTCCACATATGGGTGGAGCCTGTAAAAGTTGGACAAGATCATTTTCTACACTGATGCATTTGAGATTAAGCAGTTCATCAATTTGGAATGACATCAAAACTTTGAAACGGTGAAAATAAGATGGTCAAAAATTAATATTAGAATGTTCATTAAATTCTCACACACATTATGGGGACCCTAATAGTTGGAAAAAAAAACCTTCTACTTTACATTTAATATACATCACCTTAATCTATGCTGTTGGAAATGGTAAAAAAATCTTTCTCAAACAATAGGAGAAAGCCATAACAGTGTACATCCCTATTTTCTCTATGATATATCAAATTATATGAATACAGCACATGCAACAGCATATATATTCTGATTAGGGCTTTCCAATCATCCCCACCCCTCATTCCCACTCAACTAGTGGAATGACATCAAAACATTATTTATACATAATATCACATTATTAGGGCGTTATGAGGGTCTGACCCTGTATACGGTACCTGATTCCATAGTAACCCACACCACTTGCCCCATGCAATGATCTAGATAGAGTGATAGTGTACAAACTGTAATTTTCAGGACATATCAAACTTTACGTAGCAGGTAGAAAAGCAAATGGACGACCAATAGGGCAGCCAAGTCAATTGGACACCCCCCACCCCTCCCCTACCCTCCATCCCATTCAACAAGGATGAATACACATAAAATTTCAAATATTTGATCCTAATGATAGCTCTAACCTACATATAGCTGCTTTCCCAGTTTCCCCCTCCAGCAACCCCCCCCCCCCTCCCTTTTGCCCAACATTATGGTTCCACATATGGGTGGAGCCTGTAAAAGTTGGACAAGATCATTTTCTACACTGATGCATTTGAGATTAAGCAGTTCATTAATTTGGAATGACATCAAAACTTTGAAACGGTGAAAATAAGATGGTCAAAAATTAATATTAGACTGTTCATTAAATTCTCACACACATTGGGACCCTAATAGTTGAAAAAAAAACCTTTGACATTACATTTAATATACATCACCTTAATCTATGCTGTTGGAAATGGTAAAAAAATCTTTCTCAAACAATAGGAGAAAGCCATAACAGTGTACATCCCTATTTTCTCTATGATATATCAAATTGTATGAATACAGCACATGCAACAGCATATATATTCTGATTAGGGCTTTCCAATCATCCCCACCCCTCATTCCCACTCAACTAGTGGAATGACATGAAAACATTATTTATATATAATATCACAATATTAGGGCGTTATGGAGGTCTGACCCTGTATAGGGTACCTAATTCCATAGTAACCCACACCACTTGACATATGCAATGATCTAGATAGAGTGATAGTGTACAAACTGTAATTTTCAGGACACATCAAACTTTACGTAGCAGGGAGAAAAGCAAATAGACGACCAATAGGGCAGCCAAGTCAATTGGACCCCCCCTCTCCCCTCCCCGACCCTCCATCCCATTCAACAAGGATGAATACACATAAAATCCTATGCTTTCAAATATTTGATCCTAATGATAGCTCTAACCTACATATAGCTGCTTTCCCAGTTTCCCCCTTCAGCAATCCCCCCCCCCCTTTTGCCCAACATTATGGTTCCACATGTGGGTGGAGCCTGTAAAAGTTGGACAAGATCATTTTCTACTCTGATGTATTTGAGATTAAGCAGTTCATCAATTTGGAATGACATCAAAACTTTGAAACGGTGAAAATAAGATGGTCAAAAATTAATATTAGACTGTTCATTAAATTCTCACACACATTATGGGGACCCTAATAGTTGGAAAAAAACCCTTCTACTTTACATTTAATATACATCACCTTAATCTATGCTGTTGGAAATGGTAAAAAAAAAATTCTCAAACAATAGGAGAAAGCCATAACAGTGTACATCCCTATTTTCTCTATGATATATCAAATTGTATGAATACAGCACATGCAACAGCATATATATTCTGATTAGGGCTTTCCAATCATCCCCACCCCTCATTCCCACTCAACTAGTGAAATGACATCAAAACATTATTTATACATAATATCACATTATTAGGGCGTTATGGAGGTCTGACCCTGTATACGGTACCTGATTCCATAGTAACCCACACCACTTGCCACATGCAATGATCTAGATAGAGTGATAGTGTACAAACTGTAATTTTCAGGACATATCAAACTTTACGTAGCAGGTAGAAAGCAAATAGACGACCAATAGGGCAGCCAAGTCAATTGGACATCCCCCACCCCTCCCCGACCCTCCATCCCATTCAACAAGGATGAATACACATAAAATCTTATGCTTTCAAATATTTGATCCTATTGATAGCTCTAACCTACATATAGCTGCTTTCCCAGTTTCCCCCTCTAGCAACCCCCCCCCCCCCGTCCCTTTTGCCCAACATTATGGTTCCACATATGGGTGGAGCCTGTAAAAGTTGGACAAGATCATTTTGTACACTGATGCATTTGAGATTAAGCAGTTCATCAATTTGGAATGACATCAAAACTTTGAAACGGTGAAAATAAGATGGTCAAAAATTAATATTAGACTGTTCATTAAATTCTCACACACATTGGGACCCTAATAGTTGAAAAAAAAACCTTTGACATTACATTTAATATACATCACCTTAATCTATGCTGTTGGAAATGGTAAAAAAAATCTTTCTCAAACAATAGGAGAAAGCCATAACAGTGTACATCCCTATTTTCTCTATAATATATCAAATTGTATGAATGTAGCACATGCAATAGCATATATTCTGATTAGGGCTTTCCAATCATCCCCACCCCTCATTCCCACTCAACTAGTGGAATGACATCAAAACATTATTTATACATAATATCACAATATTAGGGCGTTATGGAGGTCTGACCCTGTATAGGGTACCTAATTCCATAGTAACCCACACCACTTGACATATGCAATGAGCTAGTTAGAGTGATAGTGTACAAACTGTAATTTTCAGGACATATCAAACTTTACGTAGCAGGGAGAAAAGCAAATGGACGACCAATAGGGCAGCCAAGTCAATTGGACACCCCCACCCCTCCCCTACCCTCCATCCCATTCAACAAGGATGAATACACATAAAATTTCAAATATTTGATCCTAATGATAGCTCTAACCTACATATAGCTGCTTTCCCAGTTTCCCCCTCCAGCAACCCCCCCCCCCCCCTCCCTTTTGCCCAACATTATGGTTCCACATATGGGTGGAGCCTGTAAAAGTTGGACAAGATCATTTTCTACACTGATGCATTTGAGATTAAGCAGTTCATCAATTTGCAATGACATCAAAACTTTGAAACGGTGAAAATAAGATGGTCAAAAATTAATATTAGACTGTTCATTAATTCTCACACACATTGGGACCCTAATACTTGAAAAAAAAAACCCTTTGACATTACATTTAATATACATCACCTTAATCTATGCTGTTGGAAATGGTAAAAAAAATCTTTCTCAAACAATAGGAGAAAGCCATAACAGTGTACATCCCTATTTTCTCTATGATATATCAAATTGTATGAATACAGCACATGCAACAGCATATATATTCTGATTAGGGCTTTCCAATCATCCCCACCCCTCATTCCCACTCAACTAGTGGAATGACATCAAAACATTATTTATACATAATATCACAATATTAGGGCGTTATGGAGGTCTGACCCTGTATAGGGTACCTAATTCCATAGTAACCCACACCACTTGACATATGCAATTATCTAGATAGAGTGATAGTGTACAAACTGTAATTTTCAGGACATATCAAACTTTACGTAGCAGGGAGAAAAGCAAATAGACGACCAATAGGGCAGCCAAGTCAATTGGACCCCCCCTCTCCCCTCCCCGACCCTCCATCCCATTCAACAAGGATGAATACACATAAAATCCTATGCTTTCAAATATTTGATCCTAATGATAGCTCTAACCTACATATAGCTGCTTTCCCAGTTTCCCCCTTCAGCAATCCCCCCCCCCCCCCTTTTGCCCAACATTATGGTTCCACATATGGGTGGAGCCTGTAAAAGTTGGACAAGATCATTTTCTACTCTGATGTATTTGAGATTAAGCAGTTCATCAATTTGGAATGACATCAAAACTTTGAAACGGTGAAAATAAGATGGTCAAAAATTAATATTAGACTGTTCATTAAATTCTCACACACATTATGGGGACCCTAATAGTTGGAAAAAAAACCTTCTACTTTACATTTAATATACATCACCTTAATCTATGCTGTTGGAAATGGTAAAAAAAAAATTCTCAAACAATAGGAGAAAGCCATAACAGTGTACATCCCTATTTTCTCTATGATATATCAAATTGTATGAATACAGCACATGCAACAGCATATATATTCTGATTAGGGCTTTCCAATCATCCCCACCCCTCATTCCCACTCAACTAGTGAAATGACATCAAAACATTATTTATACATAATATCACATTATTAGGGCGTTATGGAGGTCTGACCCTGTATACGGTACCTGATTCCATAGTAACCCACACCACTTGCCACATGCAATGATCTAGATAGAGTGATAGTGTACAAACTGTAATTTTCAGGACATATCAAACTTTACGTAGCAGGTAGAAAGCAAATAGACGACCAATAGGGCAGCCAAGTCAATTGGACACCCCCCACCCCTCCCCGACCCTCCATCCCATTCAACAAGGATGAATACACATAAAATCCTATGCTTTCAAATATTTGATCCTAATGATAGCTCTAACCTACATATAGCTGCTTTCCCAGTTTCCCCCTCTAGCAACCCCCCCCCCCGTCCCTTTTGCCCAACATTATGGTTCCACATATGGGTGGAGCCTGTAAAAGTTGGACAAGATCATTTTCTACACTGATGCATTTGAGATTAAGCAGTTCATCAATTTGGAATGACATCAAAACTTTGAAACGGTGAAAATAAGATGGTCAAAAATTAATATTAGACTGTTCATTAAATTCTCACCCACATTGGGACCCTAATAGTTGAAAAAAAAACCCTTTGACATTACATTTAATATACATCACCTTAATCTATGCTGTTGGAAATGGTAAAAAAATCTTTCTCAAACAATAGGAGAAAGCCATAACAGTGTACATCCCTATTTTCTCTATGATATATCAAATTGTATGAATACAGCACATGCAACAGCATATATATTCTGATTAGGGCTTTCCAATCATCCCCACCCCTCATTCCCACTCAACTAGTGGAATGACATCAAAACATTATTTATACATAATATCACAATATTAGGGCGTCATGGAGGTCTGACCCTGTATAGGGTACCTAATTCCATAGTAACCCACACCACTTGACATATGCAATGATCTAGATAGAGTGATAGTGTACAAACTGTAATTTTCAGGACATATCAAACTTTACGTAGCAGGGAGAAAAGCAAATAGACGACCAATAGGGCAGCCAAGTCAATTGGACCCCCCCTCTCCCCTCCCCGACCCTCCATCCCATTCAACAAGGATGAATACACATAAAATCCTATGCTTTCAAATATTTGATCCTAATGATAGCTCTAACCTACATATAGCTGCTTTCCCAGTTTCCCCCTTCAGCAATCCCCCCCCCCCTCCCTTTTGCCCAACATTATGGTTCCACATATGGGTGGAGCCTGTAAAAGTTGGACAAGATCATTTTCTACTCTGATGTATTTGAGATTAAGCAGTTCATCAATTTGGAATGACATCAAAACTTTGAAACGGTGAAAATAAGATGGTCAAAAATTAATATTAGACTGTTCATTAAATTCTCACACACATTATGGGGACCCTAATAGTTGGAAAAAAAACCTTCTACTTTACATTTAATATACATCACCTTAATCTATGCTGTTGGAAATGGTAAAAAAAAAATTCTCAAACAATAGGAGAAATCCATAACAGTGTACATCCCTATTTTCTCTATGATATATCAAATTGTATGAATACAGCACATGCAACAGCATATATATTCTGATTAGGGCTTTCCAATCATCCCCACCCCTCATTCCCACTCAACTAGTGAAATGACATCAAAACATTATTTATACATAATATCACATTATTAGGGCGTTATGGAGGTCTGACCCTGTATACGGTACCTGATTCCATAGTAACCCACACCACTTGCCACATGCAATGATCTAGATAGAGTGATAGTGTACAAACTGTAATTTTCAGGAAATATCAAACTTTACGTAGCAGGTAGAAAGCAAATAGACGACCAATAGGGCAGCCAAGTCAATTGGACACCCCCCACCCCTCCCCGACCCTCCATCCCATTCAACAAGGATGAATACACATAAAATCCTATGCTTTCAAATATTTGATCCTAATGATAGCTCTAACCTACATATAGCTGCTTTCCCAGTTTCCCCCTCCAGCAACCCCCCCCCCCCGTCCCTTTTGCCCAACATTATGGTTCCACATATGGGTGGAGCCTGTAAAAGTTGGACAAGATCATTTTCTACACTGATGCATTTGAGATTAAGCAGTTCATCAATTTGGAATGACATCAAAACTTTGAAACGGTGAAAATAAGATGGTCAAAAATTAATATTAGACTGTTCATTAAATTCTCACACACATTGGGACCCTAATAGTTGAAAAAAAAAACCTTTGACATTACATTTAATATACATCACCTTAATCTATGCTGTTGGAAATGGTAAAAAAAATCTTTCTCAAACAATAGGAGAAAGCCATAACAGTGTACATCCCTATTTTCTCTATAATATATCAAATTGTATGAATGTAGCACATGCAATAGCATATATTCTGATTAGGGCTTTCCAATCATCCCCACCCCTCATTCCCACTCAACTAGTGGAATGACATCAAAACATTATTTATACATAATATCACAATATTAGGGCGTTATGGAGGTCTGACCCTGTATAGGGTACCTAATTCCATAGTAACCCACACCACTTGACATATGCAATGAGCTAGATAGAGTGATAGTGTACAAACTGTAATTTTCAGGACATATCAAACTTTACGTAGCAGGGAGAAAAGCAAATAGACGACCAATAGGGCAGCCAAGTCAATTGGACCCCCTTCCCCCTCCCCGACCCTCCATCCGATTCAACAAGGATGAATACACATAAAATCCTATGCTTTCAAATATTTGATCCTAATGATAGCTCTAACCTACATATAGCTGCTTTCCCAGTTTCCCCCTTCAGCAATCCCCCCCCCCCCCCTTTTGCCCAACATTATGGTTCCACATATGGGTGGAGCCTGTAAAAGTTGGACAAGATCATTTTCTACACTGATGCATTTGAGATTAAGCAGTTCATCAATTTGGAATGACATCAAAACTTTGAAACGGTGAAAATAAGATGGTCAAAAATTAATATTAGACTGTTCATTAAATTCTCACACACATTGGGACCCTAATACTTGAAAAAAAAACCTTTGACATTACATTTAATATACATCACCTTAATCTATGCTGTTGGAAATGGTAAAAAAAATCTTTCTCAAACAATAGGAGAAAGCCATAACAGTGTACATCCCTATTTTCTCTATGATATATCAAATTGTATGAATACAGCACATGCAACAGCATATATATTCTGATTAGGGCTTTCCAATCATCCCCACCCCTCATTCCCACTCAACTAGTGAAATGACATCAAAACATTATTGATACATAATATCACATTATTAGGGCGTTATGGAGGTCTGACCCTGTATACGGTACCTGATTCCATAGTAACCCACACCACTTGCCACATGCAATGATCTAGATAGAGTGATAGTGTACAAACTGTTATTTTCAGGACATATCAAACTTTACGTAGCAGGTAGAAAAGCAAATAGACGACCAATAGGGCAGCCAAGTCAATTGGACACCCCCCACCCCTCCCCGACCCTCCATCCCATTCAACAAGGATGAATACACATAAAATCCTATGCTTTCAAATATTTGATCCTAATGATAGCTCTAACCTACATATAGCTGCTTTCCCAGTTTCCCCCTCCAGCAACCCCCCCCCCCTCCCTTTTGCCCAACATTATGGTTCCACATATGGGTGGAGCCTGTAAAAGTTGGACAAGATCATTTTCTACACTGATGCATTTGAGATTAAGCAGTTCATTAATTTGCAATGACATCAAAACTTTGAAACGGTGAAAATAAGATGGTCAAAAATTAATATTAGACTGTTCATTAAATTCTCACACACATTATGGGGACCCTAATAGTTGGAAAAAAAACCTTCTACTTTACATTTAATATACATCACCTTAATCTATGCTGTTGGAAATGGTAAAAAAATCTTTCTCAAACAATAGGAGAAAGCCATAACAGTGTACATCCCTATTTTCTCTATGATATATCAAATTGTATGAATACAGCACTATGCAACAGCATATATATTCTGATTAGGGCTTCTCAATCATCCCCACCCCTCATTCCCACTCAACTAGTGAAATGACATCAAAACATTATTGATACATAATATCACATTATTAGGGCGTTATGGAGGTCTGACCCTGTATACGGTACCTGATTCCATAGTAACCCACACCACTTGCCACATGCAATGATCTAGATAGAGTGATAGTGTACAAACTGTAATTTTCAGGACATATCAAACTTTACGTAGCAGGTAGAAAAGCAAATAGACGACCAATAGGGCAGCCAAGTCAATTGGACACCCCCCACCCCTCCCCGACCCTCCATCCCATTCAACAAGGATGAATACACATAAAATCCTATGCTTTCAAATATTTGATCCTAATGATAGCTCTAACCTACATATAGCTGCTTTCCCAGTTTCCCCCTCCAGCAACCCCCCCCCCCACCCTTTTGCCCAACATTATGGTTCCACATACGGGTGGAGCCTGTAAAAGTTGGACAAGATCATTTTCTACACTGATGCATTTGAGATTAAGCAGTTCATCAATTTGGAATGACATCAAAACTTTGAAACGGTGAAAATAAGATGGTCAAAAACTAATATTAGACTGTTCATTAAATTCTCACACACATTATGGGGACCCTAAAAGTTGGAGAAAAAAAAAACATTCTACCTTACATTTAATATACATCACCTTAATCTATGCTGTTGGAAATGGTAAAAAAAATCTTTCTCAAACAATAGGAGAAAGCCATAACAGTGTACATCCCTATTTTCTCTACAATATATCAAATTGTATGAATACAGCACATGCAACAGCATATATATTCTGATTAGGGCTTTCCAATCATCCCCACCCCTCATTCCCACTCAACTAGTGGAATGACATCAAAACATTATTTATACATAATATCACATTATTAGGGCGTTATGAGGGTCTGACCCTGTATACGGTACCTGATTCCATAGTAACCAACACCACTTGCCCCATGCAATGATCTAGATAGAGTGATAGTGTACAAACTGTAATTTTCAGGACATATCAAACTTTACGTAGCAGGTAGAAAAGCAAATAGACGACCAATAGGGCAGCCAAGTCAACTGGACACCCCCCACCCCTCCCCTACCCTCCATCCCATTCAACAAGGATGAATACACATAAAATTTCAAATATTTGATCCTAATGATAGCTCTAACCTACATATAGCTGCTTTCCCAGTTTCCCCCTCCAGCAACCCCCCCCCCCTCCCTTTTGCCCAACATTATGGTTCCACATATGGGTGGAGCCTGTAAAAGTTGGACAAGATCATTTTCTACACTGATGCATTTGAGATTAAGCAGTTCATTAATTTGGAATGACATCAAAACTTTGAAACGGTGAAAATAAGATGGTCAAAAATTAATATTAGACTGTTCATTAAATTCTCACACACATTGGGACCCTAATAGTTGAAAAAAAAACCTTTGACATTACATTTAATATACATCACCTTAATCTATGCTGTTGGAAATGGTAAAAAAATCTTTCTCAAACAATAGGAGAAAGCCATAACAGTGTACATCCCTATTTTCTCTATGATATATCAAATTGTATGAATACAGCACATGCAACAGCATATATATTCTGATTAGGGCTTTCCAATCATCCCCACCCCTCATTCCCACTCAACTAGTGGAATGACATCAAAACATTATTTATATATAATATCACAATATTAGGGCGTTATGGAGGTCTGACCCTGTATAGGGTACCTAATTCCATAGTAACCCACACCACTTGACATATGCAATGATCTAGATAGAGTGATAGTGTACAAACTGTAATTTTCAGGACATATCAAACTTTACGTAGCAGGGAGAAAAGCAAATAGACGACCAATAGGGCAGCCAAGTCAATTGGACCCCCCCTCTCCCCTCCCCGACCCTCCATCCCATTCAACAAGGATGAATACACATAAAATCCTATGCTTTCAAATATTTGATCCTAATGATAGCTCTAACCTACATATAGCTGCTTTCCCAGTTTCCCCCTTCAGCAATCCCCCCCCCCCCCTTTTGCCCAACATTATGGTTCCACATGTGGGTGGAGCCTGTAAAAGTTGGACAAGATCATTTTCTACTCTGATGTATTTGAGATTAAGCAGTTCATCAATTTGGAATGACATCAAAACTTTGAAACGGTGAAAATAAGATGGTCAAAAATTAATATTAGACTGTTCATTAAATTCTCACACACATTATGGGGACCCTAATAGTTGGAAAAAAACCCTTCTACTTTACATTTAATATACATCACCTTAATCTATGCTGTTGGAAATGGTAAAAAAAATATTCTCAAACAATAGGAGAAAGCCATAACAGTGTACATCCCTATTTTCTCTATGATATATCAAATTGTATGAATACAGCACATGCAACAGCATATATATTCTGATTAGGGCTTTCCAATCATCCCCACCCCTCATTCCCACTCAACTAGTGAAATGACATCAAAACATTATTTATACATAATATCACATTATTAGGGCGTTATGGAGGTCTGACCCTGTATACGGTACCTGATTCCATAGTAACCCACACCACTTGCCACATGCAATGATCTAGATAGAGTGATAGTGTACAAACTGTAATTTTCAGGACATATCAAACTTTACGTAGCAGGTAGAAAGCAAATAGACGACCAATAGGGCAGCCAAGTCAATTGGACATCCCCCACCCCTCCCCGACCCTCCATCCCATTCAACAAGGATGAATACACATAAAATCTTATGCTTTCAAATATTTGATCCTAATGATAGCTCTAACCTACATATAGCTGCTTTCCTAGTTTCCCCCTCTAGCAACCCCCCCCCCCCCGTCCCTTTTGCCCAACATTATGGTTCCACATATGGGTGGAGCCTGTAAAAGTTGGACAAGATCATTTTCTACACTGATGCATTTGAGATTAAGCAGTTCATCAATTTGGAATGACATCAAAACTTTGAAACGGTGAAAATAAGATGGTCAAAAATTAATATTAGACTGTTCATTAAATTCTCACCCACATTGGGACCCTAATAGTTGAAAAAAAAACCCTTTGACATTACATTTAATATACATCACCTTAATCTATGCTGTTGGAAATGGTAAAAAAATCTTTCTCAAACAATAGGAGAAAGCCATAACAGTGTACATCCCTATTTTCTCTATGATATATCAAATTGTATGAATACAGCACATGCAACAGCATATGTATTCTGATTAGGGCTTTCCAATCATCCCCACCCCTCATTCCCACTCAACTAGTGGAATGACATCAAAACATTATTTATACATAATATCACAATATTAGGGCGTTATGGAGGTCTGACCCTGTATAGGGTACCTAATTCCATAGTAACCCACACCACTTGACATATGCAATGATCTAGATAGAGTGATAGTGTACAAACTGTAATTTTCAGGACATATCAAACTTTACGTAGCAGGGAGAAAAGCAAATAGACGACCAATAGGGCAGCCAAGTCAATTGGACCCCCCCTCTCCCCTCCCCGACCCTCCATCCCATTCAACAAGGATGAATACACATAAAATCCTATGCTTTCAAATATTTGATCCTAATGATAGCTCTAACCTACATATAGCTGCTTTCCCAGTTTCCCCCTTCAGCAATCCCCCCCTCCCTTTTGCCCAACATTATGGTTCCACATATGGGTGGAGCCTGTAAAAGTTGGACAAGATCATTTTCTACTCTGATGTATTTGAGATTAAGCAGTTCATCAATTTGGAATGACATCAAAACTTTGAAACGGTGAAAATAAGATGGTCAAAAATTAATATTAGACTGTTCATTAAATTCTCACACACATTATGGGGACCCTAATAGTTGAAAAAAAAACCTTTGACATTACATTTAATATACATCACCTTAATCTATGCTGTTGGAAATGGTAAAAA
Source organism: Apostichopus japonicus (assembly GCF_037975245.1). Taxonomy (NCBI): domain Eukaryota; kingdom Metazoa; phylum Echinodermata; class Holothuroidea; order Aspidochirotida; family Stichopodidae; genus Apostichopus; species Apostichopus japonicus. The sequence continues at coordinate 39,170,811 of NC_092576.1, forward strand.
AAATCTTTCTCAAACAATAGGAGAAAGCCATAACAGTGTACATCCCTATTTTCTCTATAATATATCAAATTGTATGAATGTAGCACATGCAACAGCATATATTCTGATTAGGGCTTTCCAATCATCCCCACCCCTCATTCCCACTCAACTAGTGGAATGACATCAAAACATTATTTATACATAATATCACAATATTAGGGCGTTATGGAGGTCTGACCCTGTATAGGGTACCTAATTCCATAGTAACCCACACCACTTGACATATGCAATGAGCTAGTTAGAGTGATAGTGTACAAACTGTAATTTTCAGGACATATCAAACTTTACGTAGCAGGGAGAAAAGCAAATGGACGACCAATAGGGCAGCCAAGTCAATTGGACACCCCCCACCCCTCCCCTACCCTCCATCCCATTCAACAAGGATGAATACACATAAAATTTCAAATATTTGATCCTAATGATAGCTCTAACCTACATATAGCTGCTTTCCCAGTTTCCCCCTCCAGCAACCCCCCCCCCCTCCCTTTTGCCCAACATTATGGTTCCACATATGGGTGGAGCCTGTAAAAGTTGGACAAGATCATTTTCTACACTGATGCATTTGAGATTAAGCAGTTCATCAATTTGGAATGACATCAAAACTTTGAAACGGTGAAAATAAGATGGTCAAAAATTAATATTAGACTGTTCATTAATTCTCACACACATTGGGACCCTAATACTTGAAAAAAAAAACCCTTTGACATTACATTTAATATACATCACCTTAATCTATGCTGTTGGAAATGGTAAAAAAAATCTTTCTCAAACAATAGGAGAAAGCCATAACAGTGTACATCCCTATTTTCTCTATGATATATCAAATTGTATGAATACAGCACATGCAACAGCATATATATTCTGATTAGGGCTTTCCAATCATCCCCACCCCTCATTCCCACTCAACTAGTGGAATGACATCAAAACATTATTTATACATAATATCACAATATTAGGGCGTTATGGAGGTCTGACCCTTTATAGGGTACCTAATTCCATAGTAACCCACACCACTTGACATATGCAATGAGCTAGATAGTGTGATAGTGTTCAAACTGTAATTTTCAGGACATATCAAACTTTACGTAGCAGGGAGAAAAGCAAATAGACGACCAAGAGGTCACGTAAGTCACTTGGACCCCCCCACCCCTCCCCGACCCTCCATCCGATTCAACAAGGATGAATACACATAAAATCCTATGCTTTCAAATATTTGATCCTAATGATAGCCCTAGAACATACATATAGCTGCTTTCCCAGTTTCCCCCTCCAGCAACATCCCCCCCCCCCCTTTTGCCCCACATGATGGTTCCACATATGGGTGGAGCCTGTAAAAGTTGGACAAGGCTATTTTCTACACTGATGTATTTGAGATTAAGCAGTTCATCAATTTGGAATGACAACAAAACTTTGAAACGGTGGAAATAAGATGGTCAAAAATTAATATTAGACTGTTCATTAAATTCTCACACACATTGGGACCCTAATAGTAAGAAAGAAAACCCTTTGACATTACATTTAATATACATCACCTTAATCTATGCTGTTGGAAATGGTCAAAAAAATCTTTCTCAAACAATAGGAGAAAACCATATCAGTGTACATCCCTATTTTCTCTCTAATATATCAAATTGTATGAATGTAGCACATGCAACAGCATATATTCTGATTAGGGCTTTCCAATCATCCCGACCCCTCATTCCCACTCAACTAGTGGAATGACATCAAAACATTATTTATACATAATATCACAATATTAGGGCGTTATGGAGGTCTGACCCTGTATAGGGTACCTAATTCCATAGTAACCCACACCACTTGACATATGCAATGAGCTAGATAGAGTGATAGTGTACAAACTGTAATTTTCAGGACATATCAAACTTTACGTAGCAGGTAGAAAAGCAAATAGACGACCAAGAGGTCACGTAAGTCACTTGGACCCCCCCACCCCTCCTCGACCCTCCATCCCATTCAACAAGGATGAATACACATAAAATTCTATGCTTTCAAATATCTGATCCTAATGATAGCCCTAGAACCTACAAATAGCTGCTTTCCCAGTTTCCCCCTCCAGCAACACCCCCCCCCCCCCTTTTGCCCCACATGATGGTTACACATATGGGTGGAGCCTGTAAAAGTTGGACAAGGTTATTTTCTACACTGATGTATTTGAGATTAAGCAGTTCACCAATTTGGAATGACATCGAAACTTTGAAAAGGTGGAAATAAGATGGTCAAAAACTAATATTAGACTATTCATTAAATTCTCACACACATTATGGGGACCCTAATAGTTGGGGAAAAAAAAAAACATTCTACTTTACATTTAATATACATCACCTTAATCTATGCTGTTGGAAATGGTGAAAAAAAAAATTTCTCAAACAATAGGAGAAAGCCATAACAGTGTACATCCCTATTTTCTCTATAATATATCAAATTGTATGAATGTAGCACATGCAACAGCATATATATTCTGATTAGGGCTTTCCAATCATCCCCACCCCTCATTCCCACTCAACTAGTGGAATGACATCAAAACATTATTTATACATAATATCACAATATTAGGGCGTTATGGAGGTCTGACCCTTTATAGGGTACCTAATTCCATAGTAACCCACACCACTTGACATATGCAATGAGCTAGATAGAGTGATAGTGTACAAACTGTAATTTTCAGGACATATCAAACTTTACGTAGCAGGGAGAAAAGCAAATAGACGACTAAGAGGGCAGCCAAGTCAATTGGACCCCCCCACCCCTCCCCGACCCTCCATCCGATTCAACAAGGATGAATACACATAAAATCCTATGCTTTCAAATATTTGATCCTAATGATAGCCCTAGAACATACATATAGCTGCTTTCCCAGTTTCCCCCTCCAGCAACACCCCCCCCCCCCTTTTGCCCCACATGATGGTTCCACATATGGGTGGAGCCTGTAAATGTTGGACAAGGCTATTTTCTACACTGATGTATTTGAGATTAAGCAGTTCATCAATTTGGAATGACAACAAAACTTTGAAACGGTGGAAATAAGATGGTCAAAAATTAATATTAGACTGTTCATTAAATTCTCACACACATTGGGACCCTAATAGTAAGAAAAAAAACCCTTTGACATTACATTTAATATACATCACCTTAATCTATGCTGTTGGAAATGGTCAAAAAAATCTTTCTCAAACAATAGGAGAAAACCATAACAGTGTACATCCCTATTTTCTCTATAATATATCAAATTGTATGAATGTAGCACATGCAATAGCATATATTCTGATTAGGGCTTTCCAATCATCCCCACCCCTCATTCCCACTCAACTATTGGAATGACATCAAAACATTATTTATACATAATATCACAATATTAGGGCGTTATGGAGGTCTGACCCTTTATAGGGTACCTAATTCCATAGTAACCCACACCACTTGCCACATGCAATGAGCTAGATAGTGTGATAGTGTACAAACTGTAATTTTCAAGACATATCAAACTTTACGTAGCAGGTAGAAAAGCAAATAGACGACCAAGAGGGCACGCAAGTCACTTGGGCCCCCCCACCCCTCCCCGACCCTCCATCCCATTCAACAAGGATGAATACACATAAAATCCTATGCTTTCAAATATTTGATCCTAATGATAGCTCTAACCTACATATAGCTGCTTTCCCAGTTTCCCCCTCTAGCAACCCCCCCCCCCTTTTGCCCCACATGATGGTTCCACATATGGGTGGAGCCTGTAAAAGTTGGACAAGGTAATTTTCTACACTGTTGTATTTGAGATTAAGCAGTTCACCAATTTGGAATGACAACAAAACTTTGAAACGGTGAAAATAAGATGGTCAAAAATTAATATTAGACTGTTCATTAAATTCTCACACACATTGGGACCCTAATAGTTGGAAAAAAAACCTTTGACATTACATTTAATATACATCACCTTAATCTATGCTGTTGGAAATGGTAAAAAAAAATCTTTCTCAAACAATAGGAGAAAGCCATAACAGTGTACATCCCTATTTTCTCTCTAATATATCAAATTGTATGAATGTAGCACATGCAACAGCATATATTCTGATTAGGGCTTTCCAATCATCCCCACCCCTCATCCCCACTCAACTAGTGGAATGACATCAAAACATTATTTATACATAATATCACAATATTAGGGCGTTATGGAGGTCTGACCCTGTATAGGGTACCTAATTCCATAGTAACCCACACCACTTGACATATGCAATGAGCTAGATAGAGTGATAGTGTACAAACTGTAATTTTCAGGACATATCAAACTTTACGTAGCAGGTAGAAAAGCAAATAGACGACCAAGAGGGCAGCCAAGTCAATTGGACCCCCCCACCCCTCCCCGACCCTCCATCCGATTCAACAAGGATGAATACACATAAAATCCTATGCTTTCAAATATTTGATCCTAATGATAGCCCTAGAACATACATATAGCTGCTTTCCCAGTTTCCCCCTCCAGCAACACCCCCCCCCCTTTTGCCCCACATGATGGTTCCACATATGGGTGGAGCCTGTAAAAGTTGGACAAGGCTATTTTCTACACTGATGTATTTGAGATTAAGCAGTTCATCAATTTGGAATGACAACAAAACTTTGAAACGGTGGAAATAAGATGGTCAAAAATTAATATTAGACTGTTCATTAAATTCTCACACACATTGGGACCCTTATAGTAAAAAAAAAAACCCTTTGACATTACATTTAATATACATCACCTTAATCTATGCTGTTGGAAATGGTCAAAAAAATCTTTCTCAAACAATAGGAGAAAACCATAATAGTGTACATCCCTATTTTCTCTATAATATATCAAATTGTATGTTAATGTAGCACATGCAATAGCATATATTCTGATTAGGGCTTTCCAATCATCCCCACCCCTCATTCCCACTCAACTAGTGGAATGACATCAAAACATTATTTATACATAATATCACAATATTAGGGCGTTATGGAGGTCTGACCCTTTATAGGGTACCTAATTCCATAGTAACCCACACCACTTGACATATGCAATGAGCTAGATAGTGTGATAGTGTTCAAACTGTAATTTTCAGGACATATCAAACTTTACGTAGCAGGGAGAAAAGCAAATAGACGACCAAGAGGTCACGTAAGTCACTTGGACCCCCCACCCCTCCCCGACCCTCCATCCGATTCAACAAGGATGAATACACATAAAATCCTATGCTTTCAAATATTTGATCCTAATGATAGCCCTAGAACATACATATAGCTGCTTTCCCAGTTTCCCCCTCCAGCAACATCCCCCCCCCCCTTTTGCCCCACATGATGGTTCCACATATGGGTGGAGCCTGTAAAAGTTGGACAAGGCTATTTTCTACACTGATGTATTTGAGATTAAGCAGTTCATCAATTTGGAATGACAACAAAACTTTGAAACGGTGGAAATAAGATGGTCAAAAATTAATATTAGACTGTTCATTAAATTCTCACACACATTGGGACCCTAATAGTAAGAAAGAAAACCCTTTGACATTACATTTAATATACATCACCTTAATCTATGCTGTTGGAAATGGTCAAAAAAATCTTTCTCAAACAATAGGAGAAAACCATATCAGTGTACATCCCTATTTTCTCTCTAATATATCAAATTGTATGAATGTAGCACATGCAACAGCATATATTCTGATTAGGGCTTTCCAATCATCCCCACCCCTCATTCCCACTCAACTAGTGGAATGACATCAAAACATTATTTATACATAATATCACAATATTAGGGCGTTATGGAGGTCTGACCCTGTATAGGGTACCTAATTCCATAGTAACCCACACCACTTGACATATGCAATGAGCTAGATAGAGTGATAGTGTACAAACTGTAATTTTCAGGACATATCAAACTTTACGTAGCAGGTAGAAAAGCAAATAGACGACCAAGAGGGCAGCCAAGTCAATTTTTACCCCCCCACCCCTCCCCGACCCTCCATCCGATTCAACAAGGATGAATACACATAAAATCCTATGCTTTCAAATATTTGATCCTAATGATAGCCCTAGAACATACATATAGCTGCTTTCCCAGTTTCCCCCTCCAGCAACACCCCCCCCCCTTTTGCCCCACATGATGGTTCCACATATGGGTGGAGCCTGTAAAAGTTGGACAAGGTTATTTTCTACACTGATGTATTTGAGATTAAGCAGTTCATCAATTTGGAATGACAACAAAACTTTGAAACGGTGGAAATAAGATGGTCAAAAATTAATATTAGACTGTTCATTAAATTCTCACACACATTGGGACCCTTATAGTAAAAAAAAAAACCCTTTGACATTACATTTAATATACATCACCTTAATCTATGCTGTTGGAAATGGTCAAAAAAATCTTTCTCAAACAATAGGAGAAAACCATAACAGTGTACATCCCTATTTTCTCTATAATATATCAAATTGTATGTTAATGTAGCACATGCAATAGCATATATTCTGATTAGGGCTTTCCAATCATCCCCACCCCTCATTCCCACTCAACTAGTGGAATGACATCAAAACATTATTTATACATAATATCACAATATTAGGGCGTTATGGAGGTCTGACCCTTTATAGGGTACCTAATTCCATAGTAACCCACACCACTTGACATATGCAATGAGCTAGATAGTGTGATAGTGTTCAAACTGTAATTTTCAGGACATATCAAACTTTACGTAGCAGGGAGAAAAGCAAATAGACGACCAAGAGGTCACGTAAGTCACTTGGACCCCCCCACCCCTCCCCGACCCTCCATCCGATTCAACAAGGATGAATACACATAAAATCCTATGCTTTCAAATATTTGATCCTAATGATAGCCCTAGAACATACATGTAGCTGCTTTCCCAGTTTCCCCCTCCAGCAACATCCCCCCCCCTTTTGCCCCACATGATGGTTCCACATATGGGTGGAGCCTGTAAAAGTTGGACAAGGCTATTTTCTACACTGATGTATTTGAGATTAAGCAGTTCATCAATTTGGAATGACAACAAAACTTTGAAACGGTGGAAATAAGATGGTCAAAAATTAATATTAGACTGTTCATTAAATTCTCACACACATTGGGACCCTAATAGTAAGAAAGAAAACCCTTTGACATTACATTTAATATACATCACCTTAATCTATGCTGTTGGAAATGGTCAAAAAAATCTTTCTCAAACAATAGGAGAAAACCATATCAGTGTACATCCCTATTTTCTCTCTAATATATCAAATTGTATGAATGTAGCACATGCAACAGCATATATTCTGATTAGGGCTTTCCAATCATCCCCACCCCTCATTCCCACTCAACTAGTGGAATGACATCAAAACATTATTTATACATAATATCACAATATTAGGGCGTTATGGAGGTCTGACCCTGTATAGGGTACCTAATTCCATAGTAACCCACACCACTTGACATATGCAATGAGCTAGATAGAGTGATAGTGTACAAACTGTAATTTTCAGGACATATCAAACTTTACGTAGCAGGTAGAAAAGCAAATAGACGACCAAGAGGTCACGTAAGTCACTTGGACCCCCCCACCCCTCCTCGACCCTCCATCCCATTCAACAAGGATGAATACACATAAAATTCTATGCTTTCAAATATCTGATCCTAATGATAGCCCTAGAACCTACAAATAGCTGCTTTCCCAGTTTCCCCCTCCAGCAACACCCCCCCCCCTTTTGCCCCACATGATGGTTACACATATGGGTGGAGCCTGTAAAAGTTGGACAAGGTTATTTTCTACACTGATGTATTTGAGATTAAGCAGTTCACCAATTTGGAATGACATCGAAACTTTGAAAAGGTGGAAATAAGATGGTCAAAAACTAATATTAGACTGTTCATTAAATTCTCACACACATTATGGGGACCCTAATAGTTGGGAAAAAAAAAAAACATTCTACTTTACATTTAATATACATCACCTTAATCTATGCTGTTGGAAATGGTGAAAAAAAAAATTTCTCAAACAATAGGAGAAAGCCATAACAGTGTACATCCCTATTTTCTCTATAATATATCAAATTGTATGAATGTAGCACATGCAACAGCATATATATTCTGATTAGGGCTTTCCAATCATCCCCACCCCTCATTCCCACTCAACTAGTGGAATGACATCAAAACATTATTTATACATAATATCACAATATTAGGGCGTTATGGAGGTCTGACCCTTTATAGGGTACCTAATTCCATAGTAACCCACACCACTTGACATATGCAATGAGCTAGATAGAGTGATAGTGTACAAACTGTAATTTTCAGGACATATCAAACTTTACGTAGCAGGGAGAAAAGCAAATAGACGACTAAGAGGGCAGCCAAGTCAATTGGACCCCCCACCCCTCCCCGACCCTCCATCCGATTCAACAAGGATGAATACACATAAAATCCTATGCTTTCAAATATTTGATCCTAATGATAGCCCTAGAACATACATATAGCTGCTTTCCCAGTTTCCCCCTCCAGCAACACCCCCCCCCCCTTTTGCCCCACATGATGGTTCCACATATGGGTGGAGCCTGTAAAAGTTGGACAAGGCTATTTTCTACACTGATGTATTTGAGATTAAGCAGTTCATCAATTTGGAATGACAACAAAACTTTGAAACGGTGGAAATAAGATGGTCAAAAATTAATATTAGACTGTTCATTAAATTCTCACACACATTGGGACCCTTATAGTAAAAAAAAAAACCCTTTGACATTACATTTAATATACATCACCTTAATCTATGCTGTTGGAAATGGTCAAAAAAATCTTTCTCAAACAATAGGAGAAAACCATAACAGTGTACATCCCTATTTTCTCTATAATATATCAAATTGTATGAATGTAGCACATGCAACAGCATATATTCTGATTAGGGCTTTCCAATCATCCCCACCCCTCATTCCCACTCAACTATTGGAATGACATCAAAACATTATTTATACATAATATCACAATATTAGGGCGTTATGGAGGTCTGACCCTTTATAGGGTACCTAATTCCATAGTAACCCACACCACTTGCCACATGCAATGAGCTAGATAGTGTGATAGTGTACAAACTGTAATTTTCAGGACATATCAAACTTTACGTAGCAGGTAGAAAAGCAAATAGACGACCAAGAGGGCACGCAAGTCACTTGGGCCCCCCCACCCCTCCCCGACCCTCCATCCCATTCAACAAGGATGAATACACATAAAATCCTATGCTTTCAAATATTTGATCCTAATGATAGCTCTAACCTACATATAGCTGCTTTCCCAGTTTCCCCCTCCAGCAACCCCCCCCCCCCTTTTGCCCCACATGATGGTTCCACATATGGGTGGAGCCTGTAAAAGTTGGACAAGGTAATTTTCTACACTGTTGTATTTGAGATTAAGCAGTTCACCAATTTGGAATGACAACAAAACTTTGAAACGGTGAAAATAAGATGGTCAAAAATTAATATTAGACTGTTCATTAAATTCTCACACACATTGGGACCCTAATAGTTGGAAAAAAAACCTTTGACATTACATTTAATATACATCACCTTAATCTATGCTGTTGGAAATGGTAAAAAAAAATCTTTCTCAAACAATAGGAGAAAGCCATAACAGTGTACATCCCTATTTTCTCTCTAATATATCAAATTGTATGAATGTAGCACATGCAACAGCATATATTCTGATTAGGGCTTTCCAATCATCCCCACCCCTCATCCCCACTCAACTAGTGGAATGACATCAAAACATTATTTATACATAATATCACAATATTAGGGCGTTATGGAGGTCTGACCCTGTATAGGGTACCTAATTCCATAGTAACCCACACCACTTGACATATGCAATGAGCTAGATAGAGTGATAGTGTACAAACTGTAATTTTCAGGACATATCAAACTTTACGTAGCAGGTAGAAAAGCAAATAGACGACCAAGAGGGCAGCCAATTCAATTGGACCCCCCACCCCTCCCCGACCCTCCATCCGATTCAACAAGGATGAATACACATAAAATCCTATGCTTTCAAATATTTGATCCTAATGATAGCCCTAGAACATACATATAGCTGCTTTCCCAGTTTCCCCCTCCAGCAACACCCCCCCCCCCCTTTTGCCCCACATGATGGTTCCACATATGGGTGGAGCCTGTAAAAGTTGGACAAGGCTATTTTCTACACTGATGTATTTGAGATTAAGCAGTTCATCAATTTGGAATGACAACAAAACTTTGAAACGGTGGAAATAAGATGGTCAAAAATTAATATTAGACTGTTCATTAAATTCTCACACACATTGGGACCCTTATAGTAAAAAAAAAAACCCTTTGACATTACATTTAATATACATCACCTTAATCTATGCTGTTGGAAATGGTCAAAAAAATCTTTCTCAAACAATAGGAGAAAACCATAACAGTGTACATCCCTATTTTCTCTATAATATATCAAATTGTATGTTAATGTAGCACATGCAATAGCATATATTCTGATTAGGGCTTTCCAATCATCCCCACCCCTCATTCCCACTCAACTAGTGGAATGACATCAAAACATTATTTATACATAATATCACAATATTAGGGCGTTATGGAGGTCTGACCCTGTATAGGGTACCTAATTCCACAGTAACCCACACCACTTGACATATGCAATGAGCTAGATAGAGTGATAGTGTACAAACTGTAATTTTCAGGACATATCAAACTTTACGTAGCAGGTAGAAAAGCAAATAGACGACCAAGAGGGCACGTAAGTCACTTGGACCCCCCCACCCCTCCTCGACCCTCCATCCCATTCAACAAGGATGAATACACATAAAATTCTATGCTTTCAAATATCTGATCCTAATGATAGCCCTAGAACCTACAAATAGCTGCTTTCCCAGTTTCCCCCTCCAGCAACACCCCCCCCCTTTTGCCCCACATGATGGTTCCACATATGGGTGGAGCCTGTAAAAGTTGGACAAGGTTATTTTCTACACTGATGTATTTGAGATTAAGCAGTTCACCAATTTGGAATGACAACAAAACTTTGAAACGGTGGAAATAAGATGGTCAAAAATTAATATTAGACTGTTCATTAAATTCTTACACACATTATGGGGACCCTAATAGTTGGAGAAAAAAAAAACCTTTGACATTACATTTAATATACATCACCTTAATCTATGCTGTTGGAAATGGTAAAAAAAATCTTTTCAAACAATAGGAGAAAGCAATAACAGTGTACATCCCTATTTTCTCTCTAATATATCAAATTGTATGAATGTAGCACATGCAACAGCATATATTCTGATTAGGGCTTTCCAATCATCCCCACCCCTCATTCCCACTCAACTAGTGGAATGACATCAAAACATTATTTATACATAATATCACAATATTAGGGCGTTATGAGGGTCTGACCCTGTATACGGGACCTGATTCCATAGTAACCCACACCACTTGCCACATGCAATGATCTAGATAGAGTGATAGTGTACAAACTGTAATTTTCAGGACATATCAAACTTTACGTAGCAGGTAGAAAAGCAAATAGACGACCAATAGGGCAGCCAAGTCAATTGGACACCCCCCACCCCTCCCCGACCCTCCATCCCATTCAACAAGGATGAATACACATAAAATCCTATGCTTTCAAATATTTGATCCTAATGATAGCTCTAACCTACATATAGCTGCTTTCCCAGTTTCCCCCTCCAGCAATCCCCCCCCCCCTCCCTTTTGCCCAACATTATGGTTCCACATATGGGTGGAGCCTGTAAAAGTTGGACAAGATCATTTTCTACACTGATGCATTTGAGATTAAGCAGTTCATCAATTTGGAATGACATCAAAACTTTGAAACGGTGAAAATAAGATGGTCAAAAATTAATATTAGGCTGTTCATTAATTCTCACACACATTGGGACCCTAATAGTTGAAAAAAAAAACCCTTTGACATTACATTTAATATACATCACCTTAATCTATGCTGTTGGAAATGGTAAACAAATCTTTCTCAAACAATAGGAGAAAGCCATAACAGTGTACATCCCTATTTTCTCTATAATATATCAAATTGTATGAATGTAGCACATGCAACAGCATATATATTCTGATTAGGGCTTTCCAATCATCCCCACCCCTCATTCCCACTCAACTAGTGGAATGACATCAAAACATTATTTATACATAATATCACAATATTAGGGCGTTATGGAGGTCTGACCCTTTATAGGGTACCTAATTCCATAGTAACCCACACCACTTGACATATGCAATGAGCTAGATAGAGTGATAGTGTACAAACTGTAATTTTCAGGACATATCAAACTTTACGTAGCAGGGAGAAAAGCAAATAGACGACCAAGAGGGCAGCCAAGTCAATTGGACCCCCCCCACCCCTCCCCGACCCTCCATCCGATTCAACAAGGATGAATACACATAAAATCCTATGCTTTCAAATATTTGATCCTAATGATAGCCCTAGAACATACAAATAGCTGCTTTCCCAGTTTCCCCCTCCAGCAACACCCTCCCCCCCTTTTGCCCCACATGATGGTTCCACATATGGGTGGAGCCTGTAAAAGTTGGACAAGGCTATTTTCTACACTGATGTATTTGAGATTAAGCAGTTCATCAATTTGGAATGACAACAAAACTTTGAAACGGTGGAAATAAGATGGTCAAAAATTAATATTAGACTGTTCATTAAATTCTCACACACATTGGGACCCTAATAGTAAAAAAAAAACCCTTTGACATTACATTTAATATACATCACCTTAATCTATGCTGTTGGAAATGGTCAAAAAAATCTTTCTCAAACAATAGGAGAAAACCATATCAGTGTACATCCCTATTTTCTCTCTAATATATCAAATTGTATGAATGTAGCACATGCAACAGCATATATTCTGATTAGGGCTTTCCAATCATCCCCACCCCTCATTCCCACTCAACTAGTGGAATGACATCAAAACATTATTTATACATAATATCACAATATTAGGGCGTTGTGAGGGTCTGACCCTGTATACGGTACCTGATTCCATAGTAACCCACACCACTTGCCACATGCAATGATCTAGATAGAGTGATAGTGTACAAACTGTAATTTTCAGGACATATCAAACTTTACGTAGCAGGTAGAAAAGCAAATAGACGACCAATAGGGCAGCCAAGTCAATTGGACACCCCCCACCCCTCCCCGACCCTCCATCCCATTCAACAAGGATGAATACACATAAAATCCTATGCTTTCAAATATCTGATCCTAATGATATCTCTAACCTACATATAGCTGCTTTCCCAGTTTCCCCCTCCAGCAATCCCCACCCCCTCCTTTTTGCCCAACATTATGGTTCCACATATGGGTGGAGCCTGTAAAAGTTGGACAAGATCATTTTCTACACTGATGCATTTGAGATTAAGCAGTTCATCAATTTGGAATGACATCAAAACTTTGAAACGGTGAAAATAAGATGGTCAAAAATTAATATTAGGCTGTTCATTAATTCTCACACACATTGGGACCCTAATAGTTGAAAAAAAAAACCTTTGACATTACATTTAATATACATCACCTTAATCTATGCTGTTGGAAATGGTAAACAAATCTTTCTCAAACAATAGGAGAAAGCCATAACAGTGTACATCCCTATTTTCTCTATGATATATCAAAATGTATGAATACAGCACATGCAACAGCATATATATTCTGAATAGGGCTTTCCAATCATCCCCACCCCTCATTCCCACTCAACTAGTGAAATGACATCAAAACATTATTTATACATAATATCACATTATTAGGGCGTTATGGAGGTCTGACCCTGTATACGGTACCTGATTCCATAGTAACCCACACCACTTGCCACATGCAATGATCTAGATAGAGTGATAGTGTACAAACTGTAATTTTCAGGACATATCAAACTTTACGTAGCAGGTAGAAAAGCAAATAGACGACCAATAGGGCAGCCAAGTCAATTGGACACCCCCACCCCTCCCCGACCCTCCATCCCATTCAACAAGGATGAATACACATAAAATCCTATGCTTTCAAATATTTGATCCTAATGATAGCTCTAACCTACATATAGCTGCTTTCCCAGTTTCCCCCTCCAGCAACCCCCCCACCCCCCTCCCTTTTGCCCAACATTATGGTTCCACATATGGGTGGAGCCTGTAAAAGTTGGACAAGATCAATTTCTACACTGATGCATTTGAGATTAAGCAGTTCATCAATTTGGAATGACATCGAAACTTTGAAACGGTGAAAATGAGATGGTCAAAAACTAATATTAGACTGTTCATTAAATTCTCACACACATTATGGGGACCCTAATAGTTGGAGAAAAAAAAACATTCTACCTTACATTTAATATACATCACCTTAATCTATGCTGTTGGAAATGGTCAAAAAAATCTTTCTCAAACAATAGGAGAAAGCCATAACAGTGTACATCCCTATTTTCTCTACAATATATCAAATTGTATGAATACAGCACATGCAACAGCATATATATTCTGATTAGGGCTTTCCAATCATCCCCACCCCTCATTCCCACTCAACTAGTGGAATGACATCAAAACATTATTTATACATAATATCACATTATTAGGGCGTTATGAGGGTCTGACCCTGTATACGGTACCTAATTCCATAGTAACCCACACAACTTGCCACATGCAATGATCTAGATAGAGTGATAGTGTACAAACTGTAATTTTCAGGACATATCAAACTTTACGTAGCAGGTAGAAAAGCAAATAGACGACCAATAGGACAGCCAAGTCAATTGGACACCCCCCACCCCTCCCCGACCCTCCATCCCATTCAACAAGGATGAATACACATAAAATCCCAAATATTTGATCCTAATGATAGCTCTAACCTACATATAGCTGCTTTCCCAGTTTCCCCCTACAGCAATCCCCCCCCCCTCCCTTTTGCCCCACATGATGGTTCCACATATGGGTGGAGCCTGTAAAGTTGGACAAGGTTATTTTCTACACTGATGTATTTGAGATTAAGCAGTTCACCAATTTGGAATGACATCAAAACTTTGAAACGGTGAAAATAAGATGGTCAAAAATTAATATTAGACTGTTCATTAAATTCTCACACACATTATGGGGACCCTAATAATTGAAAAAAAAACCTTCTACTCTACATTTAATATACATCACCTTAATCTATGCTGTTGGAAATGGTAAAATAAATCTTTCTCAAACAATAGGAGAAAGCCATAACAGTGTACATCCCTATTTTCTCTCTAATATATCAAATTGTATGAATGTAGCACATGCAACAGCGTATATTCTGATTAGGGCTTTCCAATCATCCCCACCCCTCATTCCCACTCAACTAGTGGAATGACATCAAACCATTATTTATACATAATATCACAATATTAGGGCGTTATGGAGGTCTGACCCTGTATAGGGTACCTAATTCCATAGTAACCCACACCACTTGACGTATGCAATGAGCTAGATAGAGTAATAGTGTACAAACTGTTATTTTCAGGACATATCAAACTTTACGTAGCAGGGAGAAAAGCAAATAGACGACCAATAGGGCACGCAAGTCAATTGGACACCCCCCACCCCTCCCCGACCCTCCATCCCATTCAACAAAGATGAATACACATAAAATCCTATGCTTTCAAATATTTGATCCTAATGATAGCTCTAACCTACATATAGCTGCTTTCCCAGTTTCCCCCTCTAGCAACCCCCCCCCCCCTTTTGCCCCACATGATGGTTCCACATATGGGTGGAGCCTGTAAAAGTTGGACAAGGTAATTTTCTACACTGTTGTATTTGAGATTAAGCAGTTCACCAATTTGGAATGACATCAAAACTTTGAAAAGGTGAAAATAAGATGGTCAAAAATTAATATTAGACTGTTCATTAAATTCTCACACACATTATGGGGACCCTAATAGTTGGAAAACAAACCTTCTACTTTACATTTAATATACATCACCTTAATCTATGCTGTTGGAAATGGTAAAAAAATCTTTCTCAAACAATAGGAGAAAACCATAACAGTGTACATCCCTATTTTCTCTCTAATATATCAAATTGTATGAATGCAGCACATGCAACAGCATATATATTCTGATTAGGGCTTTCCAATCATCCCCACCCCTCATTCCCACTCAACTAGTGGAATGACATCAAAACATTATTTATACATAATATCACAATATTAGGGCGTTATGGAGGTCTGACCCTGTATAGGGTACCTGATTCCATAGTAACCCACACCACTTGCCACATGCAATGAGCTAGATAGTGTGATAGTGTACAAACTGTAATTTTCAAGACATATCAAACTTTACGTAGCAGGTAGAAAAGCAAATAGACGACCTAGAGGGCACGCAAGTCACTTGGGCCCCCCACCCCTCCCCGACCCTCCATCCCATTCAACAATGATGAATACACATAAAATCCTATGCTTTCAAATATTTGATCCTAATGATAGCTCTAACCTACATATAGCTGCTTTCCCAGTTTCCCCCTCTAGCAACCCCCCCCCCTTTTGCCCCACATGATGGTTCCACATATGGGTGGAGCCTGTAAAAGTTGGACAAGGTAATTTTCTACACTGTTGTATTTGAGATTAAGCAGTTCACCAATTTGGAATGACATCAAAACTTTGAAAAGGTGAAAATAAGATGGTCAAAAACTAATATTAGACTGTTCATTAAATTCTCACACACATAATGGGGACCCTAATAGTTGGGAAAAAAAAAAAACATTCTACCTTACATTTAATATACATCACCTTAATCTATGCTGTTGGAAATGGTGAAAAAAAAAATTTCTCAAACAATAGGAGAAAGCCATATCAGTGTACATCCCTATTTTCTCTATAATATATCAAATTGTATGAATGTAGCACATGCAACAGCATATATATTCTGCTTAGGACTTTCCAATCATCCCCACCCCTCATTCCCACTCAACTAGTGGAATGACATCAAAACATTATTTATACATAATATCACATTATTAGGGCGTTTATGGAGGTCTGACCCTGTATACGGTACCTGATTCCATAGTAACCCACACCACTTGCCACATGCAATGATCTAAATAGAGTGATAGTGTACAAACTGTAATTTTCAGGACATATCAAACTTTACGTAGCAGGGAGAAAAGCAAATAGACGACCAATAGGGCAGCCAAGTCAATTGGACACCCCCCACCCCTCCCCGACCCTCCATCCCATTCAACAAGGATGAATACACATAAAATTCTATGCTTTCAAATATTTGATCCTAATGATAGCCCTAGAACCTACATATAGCTGCTTTCCCAGTTTCCCCCTCCAGCAACACCCCCCCCCCTTTTGCCCCACATGATGGTTCCACATATGGGTGGAGCCTGTAAAAGTAGGACAAGGTTATTTTCTACACTGATGTATTTGAGATTAAGCAGTTCATCAATTTGGAATGACAACAAAACTTTGAAACGGTGGAAATAAGATGGTCAAAAATTAATATTAGACTGTTCATTAAATTTTCACACACATTGGGACCCTAATAGTAAAAAAAAAACCCTTTGACATTACATTTAATATACATCACCTTAATCTATGCTGTTGGAAATGGTAAAAAAAATCTTTCTCAAACAATAGGAGAAAGCCATAACAGTGTACATCATGGGCGGCGATCCTGGGGGGGATGGGGGGGATATATCCCCCCCATGAAAATGGGTGGAGGGGATGTAATACACCATATCCCCCCCCACCAAATGCCAGGAATAAGAATATTTTCATGCCTTCATTTATGCATCATCGTGAATGTACGGCTCTTTTTAGCTTCATTTCTCGCCTATACCATAAACGCATAAACCGTCTTTATAAAGCAAGAATAGTTGACTGTAGGCTTCATTGGCCCTATAACAACAAAATGTATTATTGCGCCCACGGTATTGATATAGTACATATATGCACCCTCATAGTATTCATATAGGCCCTATAGTAGGCCTAAACACGTACATGTTCCCTCGAACAGCTGAGAATCTCATGTTACCAGGGTAATGCTTAATTAGGGGCGTCGGAGCGGTTCGCCGGACCAATATTCACGGCGCAAAAAAAAAAGGAGAAAAAAGTAGCACTAAGAAGAAAAAAAGGCAAAAAATAAAGAACCAAAATGAAAAAATACTTCAAAATGTGTTTCAGAAGATTAATCGGGTACAAAAACAGACAAGGGAGAATGCACAGAAGAAAAGCTCGGGAAGTGCCATTTCCTGCAATCTGGGAGGCATTTTTTCAAAATTTTCTCCATTACGCTACGCGCCAACCAATGGTGGCGCGTAGCGTAGTTTGACCTTCCAAACGTCCCCCACCCCCCCGATAATTATGGTAGATGGCCACACTCTGATCTTCCGTACCAATCCCAAATAGCTTCAGACGCCCCTGTTAATACACGTACGTTTCACCTGGATGCCCTAGCAATCGGTACCTAGGAATGTAACTATGTGTAATTGTGTATTGCATGTGTATAGGCCTAAAATAGCCTGCATGAGGCCATTTTCTTCATCGCATAATATAAAGAGCTCTCGAACATTCTAACGTAGCGCCTGAAACAAGATTGACAGGGGCAATTTTCCCAAAATAACACCCGAAATTAAAAAAAAAATTATTTTGGATCCTGATTATGAGATATTTCGGACATGAAATCCCTATTTTAAAGTTGGGTATATGCCGCTTGGAAACCTCGGGAAGTGCCGTTTCCGGCCATCTAGAGGGTTTGTAAATCCCAAAATTTTCTTGTACGCTTCGCGCCAACTTATGGTGGCGCTACGCTTAGATAGTCAACAAGGTCATATCACCCCCACTCGGAAGTACGGATCGCCGCCCATGGTGTACATCCCTATTTTCTCTCTAATATATCAAATTGTATGAATGTAGCACATGCAACAGCATATATTCTGATATATTCCAATCATCCCCACCCCTCATTCCCACTCAACTAGTGGAATGACATCAAAACATTATTTATACATAATATCACAATATTAGGGCGTTATGGAGGTCTGACCCTGTATAGGGTACCTGATTCCATAGTAACCCACACCACTTGCCACATGCAATGAGCTAGATAGTGTGATAGTGTACAAACTGTAATTTTCAAGACATATCAAACTTAACGTAGCAGGTAGAAAAGCAAATAGACGACCTAGAGGGCACGCAAGTCACTTGGGCCCCCCACCCCTCCCCGACCCTCCATCCCATTCAACAATGATGAATACACATAAAATCCTATGCTTTCAAATATTTGATCCTAATGATAGCTCTAACCTACATATAGCTGCTTTCCCAGTTTCCCCCTCTAGCAACCCCCCCCCCTTTTGCCCCACATGATGGTTCCACATATGGGTGGAGCCTGTAAAAGTTGGACAAGGTAATTTTCTACACTGTTGTATTTGAGATTAAGCAGTTCACCAATTTGGAATGACATCAAAACTTTGAAAAGGTGAAAATAAGATGGTCAAAAACTAATATTAGACTGTTCATTAAATTCTCACACACATAATGGGGACCCTAATAGTTGGGAAAAAAAAAAAACATTCTACCTTACATTTAATATACATCACCTTAATCTATGCTGTTGGAAATGGTGAAAAAAAAAATTTCTCAAACAATAGGAGAAAGCCATATCAGTGTACATCCCTATTTTCTCTATAATATATCAAATTGTATGAATGTAGCACATGCAACAGCATATATATTCTGCTTAGGACTTTCCAATCATCCCCACCCCTCATTCCCACTCAACTAGTGGAATGACATCAAAACATTATTTATACATAATATCACATTATTAGGGCGTTTATGGAGGTCTGACCCTGTATACGGTACCTGATTCCATAGTAACCCACACCACTTGCCACATGCAATGATCTAAATAGAGTGATAGTGTACAAACTGTAATTTTCAGGACATATCAAACTTTACGTAGCAGGGAGAAAAGCAAATAGACGACCAATAGGGCAGCCAAGTCAATTGGACACCCCCCACCCCTCCCCGACCCTCCATCCCATTCAACAAGGATGAATACACATAAAATTCTATGCTTTCAAATATTTGATCCTAATGATAGCCCTAGAACCTACATATAGCTGCTTTCCCAGTTTCCCCCTCCAGCAACACCCCCCCCCCCTTTTGCCCCACATGATGGTTCCACATATGGGTGGAGCCTGTAAAAGTAGGACAAGGTTATTTTCTACACTGATGTATTTGAGATTAAGCAGTTCATCAATTTGGAATGACAACAAAACTTTGAAACGGTGGAAATAAGATGGTCAAAAATTAATATTAGACTGTTCATTAAATTTTCACACACATTGGGACCCTAATAGTAAAAAAAAAACCCTTTGACATTACATTTAATATACATCACCTTAATCTATGCTGTTGGAAATGGTAAAAAAAATCTTTCTCAAACAATAGGAGAAAGCCATAACAGTGTACATCCCTATTTTCTCTCTAATATATCAAATTGTATGAATGTAGCACATGCAACAGCATATATTCTGATATATTCCAATCATCCCCACCCCTCATTCCCACTCAACTAGTGGAATGACATCAAAACATTATTTATACATAATATCACAATATTAGGGCGTTATGGAGGTCTGACCCTGTATAGGGTACCTAATTCCATAGTAACCCACACCACTTGACGTATGCAATGAGCTAGATAGAGTAATAGTGTACAAACTGTTATTTTCAGGACATATCAAACTTTACGTAGCAGGGAGAAAAGCAAATAGACGACCAATAGGGCACGCAAGTCAATTGGACACCCCCCACCCCTCCCCGACCCTCCATCCCATTCAACAAAGATGAATACACATAAAATCCTATGCTTTCAAATATTTGATCCTAATGATAGCTCTAACCTACATATAGCTGCTTTCCCAGTTTCCCCCTCTAGCAACCCCCCCCCCCTTTTGCCCCACATGATGGTTCCACATATGGGTGGAGCCTGTAAAAGTTGGACAAGGTTATTTTCTACACTGATGTATTTGAGATTAAGCAGTTCACCAATTTGGAATGACATCGAAACTTTGAAACGGTGAAAATAAGATGGTCAAAAATTAATATTAGACTGTTCATTAAATTCTCACACACATTATGGGGACCCTAATAGTTGGGAAAAAAAAAAAACATTCTACTTTACATTTAATATACATCACCTTAATCTATGCTGTTGGAAATGGTAAAAAAAATCTTTCTCAAACAATAGGAGAAAACCATAACAGTGTACATCCCTATTTTCTCTATAATATATCAAATTGTATGAATGTAGCACATGCAATAGCATATATTCTGATCAGGGCTTTCCAATCATCCCCACCCCTCATTCCCACTCAACTAGTGGAATGACATCAAAACATTATTTATACATAATATCACAATATTAGGGCGTTATGGAGGTCTGACCCTGTATAGGGTACCTAATTCCATAGTAACCCACACCACTTGACATATGCAATGAGCTAGATAGAGTGATAGTGTACAAACTGTAATTTTCAGGACATATCAAACTTTACGTAGCAGGGAGAAAAGCAAATAGACGACCAATAGGGCAGCCAAGTCAACTGGACACCCCCCACCCCACCCCGACCCTCCATCCCATTCAACAAGGATGAATACACATAAAATCCTATGCTTTCAAATATTTGATCCTAATGATAGCCCTAGAACATACATATAGCTGCTTTCCCAGTTTCCCCCTCCAGCAACACCCCCCCCCCCTTTTGCCCCACATGATGGTTCCACATATGGGTGGAGCCTGTAAAAGTTGGACAAGGTTATTTTCTACACTGATGTATTTGAGATTAAGCAGTTCACCAATTTGGAATGACATCGAAACTTTGAAAAGGTGGAAATAAGATGGTCAAAAACTAATATTAGACTGTTCATTAAATTCTCACACACATTATGGGGACCCTAATAGTTGGGAAAAAAAAAAAACATTCTACTTTACATTTAATATACATCACCTTAATCTATGCTGTTGGAAATGGTGAAAAAAAAAATTTCTCAAACAATAGGAGAAAGCCATATCAGTGTACATCCCTATTTTCTCTATAATATATCAAATTGTATGAATGTAGCACATGCAACAGCATATATATTCTGATTAGGGCTTTCCAATCATCCCCACCCCTCATTCCCACTCAACTAGTGGAATGACATCAAAACATTATTTATACATAATATCACATTATTAGGGCGTTTATGGAGGTCTGACCCTGTATAGGGTACCTAATTCCATAGTAACCCACACCACTTGACATATGCAATGAGCTAGATAGAGTGATAGTGTACAAACTGTAATTTTCAGGACATATCAAACTTTACGTAGCAGGGAGAAAAGCAAATAGACGACCAATAGGGCAGCCAAGTCAACTGGACACCCCCCACCCCTCCCCGACCCTCCATCCCATTCAACAAGGATGAATACACATAAAATCCTATGCTTTCAAATATTTGATCCTAATGATAGCCCTAGAACATACATATAGCTGCTTTCCCAGTTTCCCCCTCCAGCAACACCCCCCCCCTTTTGCCCCACATGATGGTTCCACATATGGGTGGAGCCTGTAAAAGTTGGACAAGGTTATTTTCTACACTGATGTATTTGAGATTAAGCAGTTCACCAATTTGGAATGACATCGAAACTTTGAAAAGGTGGAAATAAGATGGTCAAACACTAATATTAGACTGTTCATTAAATTCTCACACACATTATGGGGACCCTAATAGTTGGGAAAAAAAAAACATTCTACTTTACATTTAATATACATCACCTTAATCTATGCTGTTGGAAATGGTGAAAAAAAAAATTTCTCAAACAATAGGAGAAAGCCATATCAGTGTACATCCCTATTTTCTCTATAATATATCAAATTGTATGAATGTAGCACATGCAACAGCATATATATTCTGATTAGGGCTTTCCAATCATCCCCACCCCTCATTCCCACTCAACTAGTGGAATGACATCAAAACATTATTTATACATAATATCACATTATTAGGGCGTTTATGGAGGTCTGACCCTGTATACGGTACCTGATTCCATAGTAACCCACACCACTTGCCACATGCAATGATCTAAATAGAGTGATAGTGTACAAACTGTAATTTTCAGGACATATCAAACTTTACGTAGCAGGGAGAAAAGCAAATAGACGACCAATAGGGCAGCCAAGTCAATTGGACACCCCCCACCCCTCCCCGACCCTCCATCCCATTCAACAAGGATGAATACACATAAAATTCTATGCTTTCAAATATTTGATCCTAATGATAGCCCTAGAACATACATATAGCTGCTTTCCCAGTTTCCCCCTCCAGCAACACCCCCCCCCCCCCTATTGCCCCACATGATGGTTCCACATATGGGTGGAGCCTGTAAAAGTTGGACAAGGTTATTTTCTACACTGATGTATTTGAGATTAAGCAGTTCATCAATTTGGAATGACAACAAAACTTTGAAACGGTGGAAATAAGATGGTCAAAAATTAATATTAGACTGTTCATTAAATTTTTACACACATTGGGACCCTAATAGTTTAAAAAAACCCTTTGACATTACATTTAATATACATCACCTTAATCTATGCTGTTGGAAATGGTAAAAAAAAT
This sequence comes from Apostichopus japonicus, assembly GCF_037975245.1. Taxonomy (NCBI): domain Eukaryota; kingdom Metazoa; phylum Echinodermata; class Holothuroidea; order Aspidochirotida; family Stichopodidae; genus Apostichopus; species Apostichopus japonicus. The sequence goes on from NC_092576.1 coordinate 39,194,539, forward strand.
CTTTCTCAAACAATAGGAGAAAGCCATAACAGTGTACATCCCTATTTTCTCTCTAATATATCAAATTGTATGAATGTAGCACATGCAACAGCATATATTCTGATTAGGGCTTTCCAATCATCCCCACCCCTCATTCCCACTCAACTAGTGGAATGACATCAAAACATTATTTATACATAATATCACAATATTAGGGCGTTATGGAGGTCTGACCCTGTATAGGGTACCTAATTCCATAGTAACCCACACCACTTGACATATGCAATGAGCTAGATAGAGTGATAGTGTACAAACTGTAATTTTCAAGACATATCAAACTTTACGTAGCAGGGAGAAAAGCAAATAGACGACCAAGAGGGCAGCCAAGTCAATTGGACCCCCCCTCCCCCCTCCCCGACCCTCCATCCCATTCAACAAGGATGAATACACATAAAATCCTATGCTTTCAAATATTTGATCCTAATGATAGCCCTAGAACGTACATATAGCTGCATCCCAGTTTCCCCCTCCAGCAACACCCCCCCCCCTTTTGCCCCACATGATGGTTCCACATATGGGTGGAGCCTGTAAAAGTTGGACAAGGTTATTTTCTACACTGATGTATTTGAGATTAAGCAGTTCATCAATTTGGAATGACATCAAAACTTTGAAACGGTGAAAATAAGATGGTCAAAAACTAATATTAGACTGTTCATTAAATTCTCACACACATTGGGACCATAATAGTACAAAAAAAAAAACCTTTGACATTACATTTAATATACATCACCTTAATCTATGCTGTTGTAAATGGTAAAAAAAAATCTTTCTCAAACAATAGGAGAAAGCCATAACAGTGTACATCCCTATTTTCTCTCTAATATATCAAATTGTATGAATGTAGCACATGCAACACCATATATTCTGATGAGGGCTTTCCAATCATCCCCACCCCTCATCCCCACTCAACTAGTGGAATGACATCAAAACATTATTTATACATAATATCACAATATTAGGGCGTTATGGAGGTCTGACCCTGTATAGGGTACCTAATTCCATAGTAACCCACACCACTTGACATATGCAATGAGCTAGATAGAGTGATAGTGTACAAACTGTAATTTTCAGGACATATCAAACTTTACGTAGCAGGGAGAAAAGCAAATAGACGACCAATAGGGCAGCCAAGTCAACTGGACACCCCCCACCCCTCCCCAACCCTCCATCCCATTCAACAAGGATGAATACACATAAAATCCTATGCTTTCAAATATTTGATCCTAATGATAGCTCTAACCTACATATAGCTGCTTTCCCAGTTTCCCCCTCTAGCAACCCCCCTCCCTTTTTGCCCCACATGATGGTTCCACATATGGGTGGAGCCTGTAAAAGTTGGACGAGGTAATTTTCTACACTGATGTATTTGAGATTAAGCAGTTCACCAATTTGGAATGACATCAAAATTTTGAAACGGTGAAAATAAGATGGTCAAAAATTAATATTAGACTGTTCATTAAATTCTCACACACATTGGGACCATAATAGTACAAAAAAAAACCCTTTGACATTACATTTAATATACATCACCTTAATCTATGCTGTTGGAAATGGTAAAAAAAATCTTTCTCAAACAATAGGAGAAAGCCATAACAGTGTACATCCCTATTTTCTCTCTAATATATCAAATTGTATGAATGTAGCACATGCAATAGCATATATTCTGATTAGGGCTTTCCAATCATCCCCACCCCTCATTCCCACTCAACTAGTGGAATGACATCAAAACATTATTTATACATAATATCACAATGTTAGGGCGTTATGGAGGTCTGACCCTGTATACGGTACCTGATTCCATAGTGACCCACACCACTTACCACATGCAATGAGCTAGATAGAGTGATAGTGTACAAACTGTAATTTTCAGGACATATCAAACTTTACGTAGCAGGTAGAAAAGCAAATAGACGACCAAGAGGGCACGCAAGTCACTTGGACCCCCCCCAACCCTCCTCGACCCTCCATCCCATTCAACAAGGATGAATACACATAAAATCCTATGCTTTCAAATATTTGATCCTAATGATAGCCCTAGAACCTACATATAGCTGCTTTCCCAGTTTCCCCCTCCAGCAACACCCCCCCCCCTTTTGCCCCACATGATGGTTCCACATATGGGTGGAGCCTGTAAAAGTTGGACAAGGCTATTTTCTACACTGATGTATTTGAGATTAAGCAGTTCATCAATTTGGAATGACAACAAAACTTTGAAACGGTGGAAATAAGATGGTAAAAAATTAATATTAGACTGTTCATTAAATTCTCACACACATTATGGGGACCCTAATAGTTGGGGAAAAAAAAAACATTCTACTTTACATTCAATATACATCACCTTAATCTATGCTGTTGGAAATGGTGAAAAAAAAATTTCTCAAACAATAGGAGAAAGCCATAACAGTGTACATCCCTATTTTCTCTATAATATATCAAATTGTATGAATGTAGCACATGCAACAGCATATATATTCTGATTAGGGCTTTCCAATCATCCCCACCCCTCATTCCCACTCAACTAGTGGAATGACATCAAAACATTATTTATACATAATATCACATTATTAGGGCGTTATGGAGGTCTGACCCTGTATACGGTACCTGATTCCATAGTAACCCACACCACTTGCCACATGCAATAATCTAAATAGATTGATAGTGTACAAACTGTAATTTTCAAGACATATCAAACTTTACGTAGCAGGTAGAAAAGCAAATAGACGACCAAGAGGGCACGCAAGTCACTTGGGCCCCCCCACCCCTCCCCGACCCTCCATCCCATTCAACAAGGATGAATACACATAAAATGCTTTCTAATATTTGATCCTAATGATAGCTCTAACCTACATATAGCTGCTTTCCCAGTTTCCCCCTCTAGCAACCCCCCCCCCCCCTTTTGCCCCACATGATGGTTCCACATATGGGTGGAGCCTGTAAAAGTTGGACAAGGTAATTTTCTACACTGTTGTATTTGAGATTAAGCAGTTCACCAATTTGGGATGGCATGGAAACCTTGAAATGGTGGAAATAAGATGGTCAAAAATTAATATTAGACTGTTCATTAAATTCTCACACACATTATGGGGACCCTAATAGTTGGAAAACAAACCTTCTACTTTACATTTAATATACATCACCTTAATCTATGCTGTTGGAAATGGTAAAAAAATCTTTCTCAAACAATAGGAGAAAACCATAACAGCCGTGTACATCCCTATTTTCTCTCTAATATATCAAATTGTATGAATGCAGCACATGCAACAGCATATATATTCTGATTAGGGCTTTCCAATCATCCCCACCCCTCATTCCCACTCAACTAGTGGAATGACATCAAAACATTATTTATACATAATATCACAATGTAAGGGCGTTATGGAGGTCTGACCCTGTATACGGTACCTGATTCCATAGTAACCCACACCACTTGCCACATGCAATGAGCTAGATAGTGTGATAGTGTACAAACTGTAATTTTCAAGACATATCAAACTTTACGTAGCAGGTAGAAAAGCAAATAGACGACCAAGAGGGCATGCAAGTCACTTGGACCCCCCCCCCCCAACCCTCCTCGACCCTCCATCCCATTCAACAAGGATGAATACACATAAAATCCTATGCTTTCAAATATTTGATCCTAATGATAGCCCTAGAACCTACATATAGCTGCTTTCCCAGTTTCCCCCTCCAGCAACACCCCCCCCCCTTTTGCCCCACATGATGGTTCCACATATGGGTGGAGCCTGTAAAAGTTGGACAAGGCTATTTTCTACACTGATGTATTTGAGATTAAGCAGTTCATCAATTTGGAATGACAACAAAACTTTGAAACGGTGGAAATAAGATGGTAAAAAATTAATATTAGACTGTTCATTAAATTCTCACACACATTATGGGGACCCTAATAGTTGGGAAAAAAAAAACATTCTACTTTACATTCAATATACATCACCTTAATCTATGCTGTTGGAAATGGTGAAAAAAAAATTTCTCAAACAATAGGAGAAAGCCATAACAGTGTACATCCCTATTTTTTCTATAATATATCAAATTGTATGAATGTAGCACATGCAACAGCATATATATTCTGATTAGGGCTTTCCAATCATCCCCACCCCTCATTCCCACTCAACTAGTGGAATGACATCAAAACATTATTTATACATAATATCACATTATTAGGGCGTTATGGAGGTCTGACCCTGTATACGGTACCTGATTCCATAGTAACCCACACCACTTGCCACATGCAATAATCTAAATAGAGTGATAGTGTACAAACTGTAATTTTCAAGACATATCAAACTTTACGTAGCAGGTAGAAAAGCAAATAGACGACCAAGAGGGCACGCAAGTCACTTGGGCCCCCCCCCACCCCTCCCCGACCCTCCATCCCATTCAACAAGGATGAATACACATAAAATGCTTTCAAATATTTGATCCTAATGATAGCTCTAACCTACATATAGCTGCTTTCCCAGTTTCCCCCTCTAGCAACCCCCCCCCCCTTTTGCCCCACATGATGGTTCCACATATGGGTGGAGCCTGTAAAAGTTGGACAAGGTAATTTTCTACACTGTTGTATTTGAGATTAAGCAGTTCACCAATTTGGGATGGCATGGAAACCTTGAAACGGTGAAAATAAGATGGTCAAAAATTAATATTAGACTGTTCATTAAATTCTCACACACATTATGGGGACCCTAATAGTTGGAAAACAAACCTTCTACTTTACATTTAATATACATCACCTTAATCTATGCTGTTGGAAATGGTAAAAAAATCTTTCTCAAACAATAGGAGAAAACCATAACAGCTGTGTACATCCCTATTTTCTCTCTAATATATCAAATTGTATGAATGCAGCACATGCAACAGCATATATATTCTGATTAGGGCTTTCCAATCATCCCCACCCCTCATTCCCACTCAACTAGTGGAATGACATCAAAACATTATTTATACATAATATCACAATATTAGGGCGTTATGGAGGTCTGACCCTGTATACGGTACCTGATTCCATAGTGACCCACACCACTTGCCACATGCAATGAGCTAGATAGTGTGATAGTGTACAAACTGTAATTTTCAAGACATATCAAACTTTACGTAGCAGGTAGAAAAGCAAATAGACGACCAAGAGGGCACGCAAGTCACTTGGACCCCCCCCACCCCGCCTCGACCCTCCATCCCATTCAACAAGGATGAATACACATAAAATCCTATGCTTTCAAATATTTGATCCTAATGATAGCTCTAACCTACATATAGCTGCTTTCCCAGTTCCCCCCTCCAGCAACCCCCCCCCCCGCCTTCTGCCCCACATGATGGTTCCACATATGTGTGGAGCCTGTAAATGTTGGACAAGGTAATTTTCTACACTGATGTATTTGAGATTAAGCAGTTCACCAATTTGGAATGACATCAAAACTTTGAAACGGTGAAAATAAGATGGTCAAAAATTAATATTAGACTGTTCATTAAATTCTCACACACATTATGGGGACCCTAATAGTAAAAAAAAAAAACCTTTGACATTACATTTAATATACATCACCTTAATCTATGCTGTTGGAAATGGTAAAAAAAAAAATCTCAAACAATAGGAGAAAGCCATATCAGTGTACATCCCTATTTTCTCTCTAATATATCAAATTGTATGAATGTAGCACATGCAATAGCATATATTCTGATTAGGGCTTTCCAATCATCCCCACCCCTCATTCCCACTCAACTAGTGGAATGACATCAAAACATTATTTATACATGTATAATATCACAATATTAGGGCGTTATGGAGGTCTGACCCTGTATACGGTACCTAATTCCATAGTAACCCACACCACTTGACATATGCAATGAGCTAGATAGAGTGATAGTGTACAAACTGTAATTTTCAGGACATATCAAACTTTACGTAGCAGGGAGAAAAGCAAATAGACGACCAAGAGGGCAGCCAAGTCAATTGGACCCCCCCACCCCTCCCCGACCCTCCATCCGATTCAACAAGGATGAATACACATAAAATCCTATGCTTTCAAATATTTGATCCTAATGATAGCCCTAGAACATACATATAGCTGCTTTCCCAGTTTCCCCCTCCAGCAACACCCCCCCCCCCTTTTGCCCCACATGATGGTTCCACATATGGGTGGAGCCTGTAAAAGTTGGACAAGGCTATTTTCTACACTGATGTATTTGAGATTAAGCAGTTCATCAATTTGGAATGACAACAAAACTTTGAAACGGTGGAAATAAGATGGTCAAAAATTAATATTAGACTGCTCATTAAATTCTCACACACATTATGGGGACCCTAATAGTTGGAAAAAAAAACCTTTGACATTACTTTTAATATACATCACCTTAATCTATGCTGTTGGAAATGGTGAAAAAAAAAAATCTCAAACAATAGGAGAAAGCCATATCAGTGTACATCCCTATTTTCTCTCTAATATATCAAATTGTATGAATACAGCACATGCAACAGCATATATATTCTGATTAGGGCTTTCCAGTCATCCCCACCCCTCATTCCCACTCAACTAGTGGAATGACATCAAAACATTATTTATACATAATATCACATTATTAGGGCGTTATGGAGGTCTGACCCTGTATAGGGTACCTGATTCCATAGTAACCCACACCACTTGCCACATGCAATGATCTAAATAGAGTGATAGTGTTCAAACTGTAATTTTCAGGACATATCAAACTTTACGTAGCAGGGAGAAAAGCAAATAGACGACCAAGAGGGCACGCAAGTCAATTGGACCCCCCTCCCCCCTCCCCGACCCTCCATCCCGTTCAACAAGGATGAATACACATAAAATCCTATGCTTTCAAATATTTGATCCTAATGATAGCCCTAGAACATACATATAGCTGCTTTCCCAGTTTCCCCCTCCAGCAACACCCCCCCCCTTTTGCCCCACATGATGGTTCCACATATGGGTGGAGCCTGTAAAAGTTGGACAAGGTTATTTTCTACGTGATGTATTTGAGATTAAGCAGTTCATCAATTTGGAATGACAACAAAACTTTGAAACGGTGGAAATAAGATGGTCAAAAATTAATATTAGACTGTTCATTAAATTCTCACACACATTGGGACCATAATAGTAAAAAAAAAAAACCTTTGACATTACATTTAATATACATCACCGTAATCTATGCTGTTGGAAATGGTAAAAAAAATCTTTCTCAAACAATAGGAGAAAGCCATAACAGTGTACATCCCTATTTTCTCTCTAATATATCAAATTGTATGAATGTAGCACATGCAATAGCATATATTCTGATTAGGGCTTTCCAATCATCCCCACCCCTCATTCCCACTCAACTAGTGGAATGACATCAAAACATTATTTATACATAATATCACAATGTTAGGGCGTTATGGAGGTCTGACCCTGTATACGGTACCTGATTCCATAGTGACCCACACCACTTGCCACATGCAATGAGCTAGATAGTGTGATAGTGTACAAACTGTAATTTTCAAGACATATCAAACTTTACGTAGCAGGTAGAAAAGCAAATAGACGACCAAGAGGGCACGCAAGTCACTTGGACCCCCCCCCAACCCTCCTCGACCCTCCATCCCATTCAACAAGGATGAATACACATAAAATCCTATGCTTTCAAATATTTGATCCTAATGATAGCTCTCACCTACATATAGCTGCTTTCCCAGTTTCCCCCTCCAGCAACCCCCCCCCCTTTTGCCCTACATGATGGTTCCACATGTGGGTGGAGCCTGTAAAAGTTGGACAAGGAAATTTTATACACTGATGTATTTGAGATTAAGCAGTTCACCAATTTGGAATGACATCAAAACTTTGAAACGGTGAAAATAAGATGGTCAAAAATTAATATTAGACTGTTCATTAAATTCTCACACACATTATGGGGACCCTAATAGTTGGAAAAAAAACCTTCGACATTACATTTAATATACATCACCTTAATCTATGCTGTTGGAAATGGTAAAATAAATCTTTCTCAAACAATAGGAAAAAGCCATAACAGTGTACATCCCTATTTTCTCTATAATATATCAAATTGTATGAATGTAGCACATGCAACAGCATATATTCTGATTAGGGCTTTCCAATCATCCCCACCCCTCATTTCCGCTCAATTAGTGGAATGACATCAAAACATTATTTATACATAATATCACAATATTAGGACGTTATGGAGGTCTGACCCTGTATACGGTACCTGATTCCATAGTAACCCGCACCACTTGCCACATGCAATGAGCTAGATAGTGTGATAGTGTTCAAACTGTAATTTTCAAGACATATCAAACTTTACGTAGCACGGAGAAAAGCAAATAGACGACCAAGAGGGCAGCCAAGTCAATTGGACCCCCCCCACCCCTCCCCGACCCTCCATCCCATTCAACAAAGATGAATACACATAAAATCCTATGCTTTGAAATATTTGATCCTAATGATAGCTCTAACCTACATATAGCTGCTTTCCCAGTTTCCCCCTCCAGGAACCCCCCCCCCAACTTCTGCCCCACATGATGGTTCCACATATGGGTGGACCCTGTAAATGTTGGACAAGGTAATTTTCTACACTGATGTATTTGAGATTAAGCAGTTCACCAATTTGGAATGACATCAAAACTTTGAAACGGTGAAAATAAGATGGTCAAAAATTAATATTAGACTGTTCATTAAATTCTCACACACATTTAGGGACCCTAATAGTTGAAAAAAAAAAAACCTTTGACATTACATTTAATATACATCACCTTAATCTATGCTGTTGGAAATGGTGAAAAAAAATTCTTTCTCGAACAATAGGAGAAAGCCATAACAGTGTACATCCCTATTTTCTCTATAATATATCAGATTGTATGACTTTTGTACACTGTCGTGCTGGAGATGGTTGGGAAAGTGACATAGGAGCCCTATTTAGACCATTTTATGTAGCAAATGCTACATTTCTGTAGTTTGATATGTCTTTGAAACTACAGATTGTACACTGTTTTGAAGTTCATTGCATGGGGCAGGTGGAATGGGCCCATGGGGAATCAGGTACTTCATACTTTGAGTACTTTATTCAGGGTTTGACATTTCATAATGGCCTAATATTCCAATGTTATGTCTATTTAATGCTTTGATGTCATTCCACTTGTTGATTGGAAATGGGGGATAAGGTGACTTGACCACCCAATTAAGCTATATGCTGTTGCATATGCTAGATCTATAAAGTTTGGCATGCCTTGGAAAGTACACTACCTTTTAACCTTTTCCCCTATTCTTTGTCAAATATTTTATCATATTCTCACATAGATATTGTTTTTCTGCTCTCTTACAGACAAGGGCTGGCTGGCTGGCACAGTACTATCATATAAATGCTCAAGTTGGTATATCAAGGCTGCTTGGTTCCATATTATATAATGTTGTGTTGGGACCTCCGGATATGCAATAAACATGTTCTTGGATTTTGTCAGCTGGGTTGGTTTCAAGCAAACAATTCTTGCATAGTGGATATGTCAGCACTATAGCAACAGATCATACTGATTGGTGAAGTTCAGCTCTATGCACAATATTCATTTCAGAGAATCTTTGTTTCTTGTGTTCAGTTCTTTGATTATCATACATTTTGGAGACCATTGAGCACATTGTATTATATCACCATGCATTGATCTTGATATTATATTGATGAGTTATTTATTAAACTGAGATGGTATGTGTTTGAGGAGTTTTAATACTAAAGAATATATTATGATGCAAGAGAAAGGCATAATTAGAAAATTTACAAAACATTTGTGAACATCATGCTTTGTCAATGTGACAGGAAGATTAGCTATGATGAAATATAATATATACCATACCATATTATACCAGTGAAAATTATACTTTTTTAAAGATAAAGTGATGTACTGTTGATATTTGTCTTGAAACAGTTCCATATGTATGGACAAATCTGTTGCAATGTAGATACATAGGGTGCAACATATGACAAGAATTGAATAAAATTCTACTCTACTCTACTTCCTCTACAATATCTGTAATATCCTCTCTATGTTTCCACACAGTTGTATAAAAGTTCTTCTTTGGGTTTTTTTTGTGCTACTATTTTACAGGGCACGAAGGGTGTTGTTTTGGCTGTGTTTTTTCCAAGGAGGAAGGTGGATTACCCCCCTCCCCCCTGGTTCCCCACCTTCACCTTATGCTGAAATTATCCCCCTATTTTGAATCAAATTGAGTCAAGTGGTGATGCCAACCAACATGGAGTGTTTGAACAGCAGCTTGGTTTTGAACTGTTATTTAGGTAAACAGTTCAATTAAATGTTTCCTGTGTGGGAGAGGACAAAGGTGCCCACTTAAGGCTTTAAAAAGTTGGCCAGTATTGTTATCCTATATTTACCATTGCATTCTTTCAAAATTGCATGGAATTAAAATTTGAGGGATGTATCAGGAAATAAGTTCCATATGCAACAAACCAATATATGGCATCCTTCCATGACAATTGTGAAATGCCAGATATCTTGTTCAATCATTATGCCTCCTCCTCCTCCACTCCCCCCCCCCCTTCCTCCACCCCAGAAATTACTACCAATAACACTATGGAATATAATTACATTGGTAATGATTGAAATTATGTGGCTTGAAGTGTTTTTTTTTTCATTTTTCGATATCAACCTTTCTGCAAAAACTATAATGTGTCCCTAACGATCATTATTTGAAGTAACACACTGTTTTCCCCATCATACCCCCTTCGGCATCCCAGGAATGGATAATAAGCACACTTCGATCATGAACAGTTAGAAGTAGTGCTTCTCAAATGATATCCAGCTGATACCAGTTTCAAACAAGTCTGTGGCCAACTCACTTGTCATGTGTGAAGTAATTTTTTCCCTTATCACCCCCCCCTTCCCCTTCCCCATGATATACTGACAATGGAACAGAAGCATGCTACATTGATTATGATTGAAATAACAAACTTCCAGTGAGGTCCCCATAAACCAATTCAGTGTGTGTTAAGTCAGTAGTGAGTCCCCACAAGTAATGTGGAATGTCTTGTATAGTAACACTATAACAAAAGTAAATAAAAACATAAATAATCCCTAACTTAATTTTGGATGGAAAGGTCATTACAAATTCAAAGTTTGAAGCCTCTGTGATCATTGTAACTAACGGTCCCCATAATGATAGCCAAAAGGTTGAGTCCCCGTAAACCACCTTACGCCTGTATGTATGTGTGTACCTTGTGTGTACGTAACGAGCTGCTTCCCTTTGGACTGACAGTAGTCCCCATCCATGTCCAGATTATGTGGCAAGTAATTCAATGCAGTAGTAGGCCCAGTCAGCCTTCTATGACCTAAACCTGCTATCATTTTATCTTTCATTCTCTGGCTATTAAAACTCATAATATTAAATTGCTTTTTCTGTACAGCCTGCTGCAATTGTGGTGTTGTGTTTTCTTCCATGTTATGTTTTATCAAGTTCTTTTTAAAGTAGTGTTTGAAAAATTCTACTAATTTTTTGTTGTTTGTGTAGGCCTACTTATTTGTAACTGCCCTGTGTAATTTACTTAAGAATCATGATACATTGTCTTTGTTGCAGGTGGACAATTTCTATATTCTTGTGAACGAAGTCAATTTATCTCCTATGCCTAGCCTTGGCTGATTACATGCCACAATTTGGTACAAGGATGGTGTTTTGATTTTCTTGTTTCAAACACCACTGCAAAGGCACCCAATTTCAAGCGAATAGCGGCTTTGCTTAGGCTCTGTCTTGTTTATAGCCTAGGTAGACTAGGTCTTGTTCTAGCCTAGTACTACTATTACTAGTTAGACTTAAGTACACTAGGCTAGGCCTGGTACTAGTAGTATAGCAGTAATTAGTAAGTAGTACTAGTACTACTACTATTACTAGGCCTAATACTAGTTAGACTTAAGTACACTAGGCTAGTACTAGTAGTAGTATTAGTAAGTAGCCTAGTACTACTATTTCTAAGCCAACTATACATTTAAATTAAAGAACAAGTTAAGCATATAGGATGGTGACTTCGAAGTTCGCCCACTTAAGACTTAAAACACCCCAAAACTAAATCTTCTGGTATAAATCATTTGAAAATATACTTCATATGGTGGGAGAATTTTGTTATAGTACGATACACGGCCAAACTTTCTTTCCTGCAAACTGTTTTCACGTTGTTTTCCAAGAAGATTCTTCGTGATTGTGGAACTGGTATTTCTTGCTAGAGTATTGCGAATTTCGGCCACGCAACCTACAGTGTGGCGCTGGTAAAAATTGGTGGCGCTGTTGCTCTTTCAGTAATTATAACAGACTTCATAGATCTTCGTCATTTTATTGACAAATATGTAAGTAATTTCTTGCACACGGGTCATTTTGGAGAGAAAATAACTGTAGCTTCATACTTTTTGGTGAAATTTGGCTCTTCCTGTAGGTTTTCATGGTGAAAATCGTGTATTTCTTAGGGTGCCCGAACTTCGCAGTATGGCGAACTTCGCAATACTGACTATACTTTAGTACTTACTTCAAAAGGTTCATCGAAAGTACATCAAAGGCTTCCAGAAGATAACTTAGATGTGTAGGTTATCATCTTAGACTCGTACGTATTGTCAAAACCCTTACATAACCGACAACGTACATGTAATAGGCCCACCTTTATACTATAGAAACTCTCAAACTAGTCTAGCGTGAGGCTAAGATTACCTAGCATTGTACTAGCTTAGGCCTAACACTAGTTATATTACGGCTATGCTTAGCCTAAGTTCGGCAAACCTGAAACGAAACAAACATTGGAGGGATGTGAAACAGGCCTATGTTTCATAGCCTAGTACTCACCTCTTCAACCAAATCAGTCTCTTCTGTAGCCTTATTCTACTTGAACAATAAGCCGAGACAAAAAAATAAGGGAATTTATGGCCAATTTGAACTCGCTACAGAACGAAGTCTTCAGACCTGTACATTTTTTTTACAGCGCTGTAGTGTGTAGATTCACGATCACTTTCACCGGGTTTTCGCAAGTAGCGCCTGAACTGAAATGCGCGGGCTTTTCTCCTGGGGAGGATGTACGCTCAGGGATCGGCACGATTTGAAAGTTCAGATCGGAATTAAACTTCTCAAACTTGTCTATTTCGATGAATATTGCAACAAATTGGAAAATTCAACCACTAAATTGGGTATAAATAATCCAGCTAAGACTTTTATTACAGTAAAACAATCATCAAACGTAAAAATTACATCTTATTTGGCTGCATGGCTAAGGGAAATCAGGCTACTTGAAAGGAAAATAGTTACGTAATATACAAGCTTATATTCCAAACTAATAACCTTGAATGGTACAGAAACTGCCAGTGTCCAAAAGTGAACGTCCGTGCTACTAAAGGGCGGATTCTCACATGCCCGCTCTGTACGCGGACACCCTAACCACTACGCTATATGGACGCTGATTGTATGTCCAGAGGTTCGAAACCGGTAAGGAAGGTCTATATGTTTGGGACTTGCTATTCTGTTTATTTAAGTCTTGCTATTCTGTTTATTTAAGTCTTGCATGTGTCTCAAGCATGAATGTATTACGGTACCCTCACAGGATAATACTTCCGTGTCTCAGGTATGCATTTCTTTAATGGAATTATATAACGGACACAGGACAATCTTAGCTATTATTTATTTGCATATAGGTGCGTGATTTTTACAAACACCACACGTGAATATGCCATTTTTTTGGCATAATGCTTATTTTCTCAAGCGATATAAATTATTTTCGACATTTCCGTAAAAACTAAACAGTAATGAACGTCGTTTACGTATTATACACAGGGACGTAGCTAAGGCCTGATGATTGAGAATGGGTATGGGGGGGGGGGGAAGAGATGTCGTGGCTGAAATTCCAACTGGATGGGATTTGGAGCCACAAAATTCCGACTGCTGCCTTGTAACCCGCACCCCCCCCCCCCACACCTTACTCTTCAACGATACAGTCAGTGTCAGACAGTCAGTCAGACACTCCATCTTTCGCGACTGCACTTTTGTTTTTTCGGTACATTTGTACCACTGGCCCTCACTTCACAAATTTATTAATCACTCTGGTTAGCGAGTAAGCAATGAGTATAAGTTATCTGCTTGATAGGCTACATAGACTACCAACTAAAAAAGCTATGTTAATGTAACAAAGGGGAAAACTTTTCTTTTTCAACAAATTATATTCGACGACATAGTGAACTACCCCAAAATACAGTGCTTTTTCCTAGCGCGCTTAATATTATTTTCTTGGGGGGTGGGGGGGGGGGTTTATCACTCACATGAAAAAAATTAAATTGTTCACTTCATTCCAACTGAGCATTGGGAATGAAGTGAACAGTTAAACATTTTGCAGAAAAATGTTAAGTTGACGAGATACGATAAGTTGCCAATTAAACATTTTGCAGAAAATTTTACAATCGCTCAATTGGGATGAAGTGAACAATTGAACATTTTGCCCAAAACATGTCCAATTAACGAGATAAGAGAAGTTGTCAATTGAACATTTTGCAGAAAATTTTTCAATTGCTCAGATGGAATGAAGTGAACAAGTGAACAATTTGCAGCAAAATGTCCAATACACGAGATATGATAAGTCAATTAAACATTTTTCAATAATTGTTCAATTGCTCAGTTTAAGCAACTAAGCAATCCAACATTTTTCTGTTTTTTTTTTGGATAAGATTTTATCTTGTTATTTTAACAATTTACTGAAAAATTTCACTTTATGGGCAAAGTTTTTCGTATGTTGATTGCCATTTTAAGCTTCCGTAGAATAACATCGAGCGTTTTAATTGTATACGTTGTACAGTAGTTTATTAGGCATTTTTTTTAGAGTATTCAAAATCACACGAAGTTTTGTATGGTGGAGTATAAGAACCGCGAGATACAATTTCTTAATATGACAAGGAAAACGTGATAAATATGACTGATTAAAGGTCAAGTTTGACCGAAAATTGTATGTCACTCACAAATAGCAAGAATTTATGAAAAATAGAGTGCGACAGTCGGAAATTCCGTACTCATAAGCGTACGTATACAATTTTAATCTAAGGCTGATGGGTACAGTTTCTTCCTCGTTATGATCCCCCACTATAATTTTCAGTTGATATATGTTATCAACATATTATGTTAAATTAAAAGTAAGTATAGGTATCATCAACCTATATATGAAATTGATCGCAGAGTCAATCAGGCGTACCGTAATCGATTTAGGGAGGGGAAATTGATTGTGGGGTGAGGGGCTTCGGGTTCAAATACGTATACTCATCAAAAGTAGTCTGTAATGGCCCCAAATTACGGCATGCCGTAATTGCTGGAAGTTTTCAAAAAAGTCCTTTCCTGAAGGTGTTCACTCTCCATATTGTTCGCTGACATGATAAACACACACAACAAGATGACTAAATTCCCAGTTAGGTAAATTTCCTCCAAGGTGGTTAATAAAACAGTTTAAGAATTTTAACCTAAGGTGACCACATTTTAATATGTAGCATATATGGGACCAGTAAATCATACTTAGTATGATAGTAATATTTAGTAGAGTAGGGTCTACTCGTTTGTATTGGGCTTTAACCTAGTGAAGTTGCATATAACAAGGTTTGAACCTAACTAGAGACCAAAACTTCCCGGTATGTAACACCTTCGAAAAATAAATGAAGAGGCGCGGGAGGGGGGGGGGGTCGGGGTCGGACAGAGGATTCAAGAAATTATGTAATATATTGGCTTCTTAAATAGTGCAGTTCCTAAAGGGTCTACTCGTTTGTATTGGATTTTAATGCCTTCTAAATCGCTTAATTTTAAAACATGTTCTGTGAAGACTACTATATTTCAGTCATACTTTCCCAAGCATGGGCACAATTCCCCTAAGCGTGGGCACAATAAAGTTACTGTCACACATGCATGTTAACCAATATGTATATGTGTATCTATGTATATGTGTCAGGGGGGGGGGGGGGTCAGGTGTCTGAAAGAGGATTCAAGAAAGTATGTAATATATAAGCTTCTTTTATAGTGCAGTTCCTAAAGGGTCTACTTGTTTATATTGGGTTTAATTCCTTCTAAATTGCTTAATTTTCAAACGGTTTCTGTGAAGACTACTATATTTCAGTCATACTTTCCCAAGCGTGGGCACAATTCCCCTAAGCGTGGGCACAATAAAGTTACTGTCACACATGCATGTTGACAACATGTATATGTGTATATATGTATATGTGTCGGGGGGGGGGGGGGTTGGGTCGGGTGTCTGAAAGAGGATTCAAGAAAGTATGTAACATATAGGCTTCTTTTATAGTGCAGTTCCTAAAGGGTCTACTCGTTTGTATTGGGTTTTAATGCTTTCTAAATCGCTTAATTTTCGAACAGTTTCTGTGAAGACTACTATATTTCAGTCATACTTTCTCAAGCGTGGGCACAATTCCCCTAAGCGTGGGCACAATAAAGTTACTGTCACACATGCATGTTAACCAATATGTATACATGTGTATCTATGTATATGTGTCAGGGGGGGGGGTCGGGGGTCGGAAAGAGGATTCAAGAAAGTATGTAATATATAGGCTTCTTTAATAGTGCAGTTCCTAAAGGGTCTACTCGTTTGTATTGGGTTTTAATGCTTTCTAAATCGCTTAATTTTCGAACAGTTTCTGTGAAGACTACTATATTTCAGTCATACTTTCCCAAGCGTGGGCACAATTCCCCTAAGCGTGGGCACAATAAAGTTACTGTCACGCATGCATGTTAAAGGGGCGTGGTCGTCATGAAATATCGACAGCAATTTAATTTTCAATTGTTCATTGTGATGTAAGAGGTTTTAACAGGGGGAAAAATAAATTCGTTTTTAGTATTCAATGTCAAGCTTTTAAAATTTAAAAATATATAAATTACAATATTTTAAATGATTACACTATGCAAAAAGATCGGAGGTGACTGGTAAGATGGATTCTACTTTAGGTAAGAGAGAAGTATAAATGGTATCTGACCACTAATTTCCAAGAAGTCTGCCGAACACATGTGTGCAAAACACAGGCGTTGTTGCCACAGCGGCAATATGAAGTGCATGCGCTACATAATGTACAGTCCTCATCGCACTAACCGAATCGGAACCGTTGCTGTGTGTGCTGTATGTGTGTCTACAGACTTACAGTACAGGCAACCAGTTGACAACTCACCTTCAACATATGACAGTACCACCGCCGAAACATTCAATCGAACGTATATTTTGTGAATTTCGAAAAACCTTCTTTGAAAATTACAAAAGAAGATGTCATCTGAACTAGCGTTACAATCATCATGGGATTCACGATTTTCCGGTGGAGTTCCTTCATGTTGTAATTGTAATAAGACAAGTCAGAGACAGCCCAGCACTAGGACTAGGGGCCGAGCAGGAGCTGGGTGTCCGTGCAAGGGACTAGGGGCCTACTGCAATTCTTTCTGTACGTGTGGCACAAAAAGGAAAGCTTGCCAGAATAAACCTACGGTATGTTAATAACTGACAACACAGCGTCTAGGTTAAGGTAGGCTAGGCATAAATGTGTCATTAGTAAGCCTAGGTCTATTATTAACTGGTAATGGTATAAGGCGAAGGTTAAGGGTGCTCTCGGCGTGCAAACGAATCGTCAAATATAATGCATGGTTGGAAGGGAGGGTGTCATATGCACTTACAACTTGAATTTTAATGTACAAGGCCTTATTTCATCAGCAAAGAAATTATTTATTTATTATTACTATATTAGGCCTAGGCTAAGTCTAGTAAGTTAAGTGTATATATAGGCGTATGCTTATAATTATAAAGTGAACCAAATAAAAGTAGCCCTATAGGCTTGGGCGCTTGACATAAAAAGGGTTAAACGAGAATATGACATTGCTTTGGGGAGTGAGGGCGATTAGGGGATGGTTGTGGGATTAGGGGATGGTTGTGACCAGCATGGCAAGCCCTAATACAAACATGGTAATAATCTAGGACTATAGGATTAAGCTGGTATAGTACTGTACATACAGCAGTGGTTCTATACCGTGGGGTGTGAGCCAGGGATTAGGGGATGGTTGTGACCAGCATGGCAAGCCCTGATACAAACCTGGTAAGGATCTAGTACTAAATGGGTACTGCTGGTATAGTACTGTACGCACAGCAGTGATTCTTTACCGTGGGGTGAGACCAGGGAGCTATACTCTGTATGAATAACAACTGTCCAGACAGATTAAAGCCCATATGCCTATACTATAATGATATCTAGAGCATCACCATCTGATATCTACACTCAAACAGGCTCAAAGCCAGCAATGCTAGAAATATTGCATTCATAAGTGTCTTTTGAATTTTTTTCTTTATACAGGATTTGTCAGACACTAGTGATAGTGAGATCTCACCAAATGAGCATGCAGCAGGTGAAGATGATAGTGCACCTGGGCAGCAGAATGTGGCTTCAAACGAAAATGAATCTCAACTTCAGGTTGGCATAGCACACACTTTCCACTTTACTAAATATTTACATTACGTTGATGATCATAGACTACAAAAATCATAACGTATGCAGATTATGATGCATATGATAATGTACTGTAGTACAAGGTTATGTCACAATGAGCAACTGCCCAATGTTAAAAGACCAAAATTTGTCCAGATTATGATGCATATAATACAATGTTGTACAAGTTTATGTCACAATGTGCAACTGTGCCCACTGTTATCAGACCAATATTTGCTTATTTTTCTATTTATAATTTATGTTGTACCGAATTCTTATAACAAAGAATATTGTCACACATACATTGGTGCAGTTGGACACCTTAGTGTCAGACACACCGGCAAATCTCCAGAGAGTGATATTCAGATTGCAGCCAATACAGGTTTATGAAGTTCCCTAACAGAAGCAAACTATGTGATGTCACCATGCATGATGATTGGGCTGAAACCACCCCCCCCCCAATTCATAAACCCAAAGTAATTTATCCACACCAGATATTCATTCAAAATATTAAAGTGTAATGAAAACTCAAAATCATAATACATTTCCAGCTAAAAATTTAACATTCCAAAATATGTCAGATTTTAAGGTTTTCAGTAAATAAAGATTAGAATATGAAAGTATAGCTTCTGAGGAATGTCAGTCTTTGTGAAATCAAAGAAAACCACATTTTGTCTCTTTCAATGATAACCAAACTAGTTATCTATCAAGATGAGTATTATGTTTTGTTTCACGTGAATGGCTGCGGTCCATTTTTTTTTGGTATGAAATCAAATGAAATGTTTGTGTTCAATTCTTTCTTAAAGGGATATTCCAGTGGCTGAAAATGTGACATTTTTGTGGATAAGATAAATTCCACACTGTTAGGGTTTCTGTGTTAAGAATGCCATCAAAATGCATCTTTGTGATTATTTTCATCTGTGAAGAACTGAATGAAATAGCTCATAAATAGACATTGTATTTGAAGTGCCATGATTGCATCATTCACTCTGCTGTGTTCCACATGCATTCACAAAATACCAAAATTTCACCATTCAGAGTGCTATGAGGTAGTGAGTTTGACCCAAAAAATATCCTGCATTTTTACTAGCAGCCAATTTCCCTGCTATCTCTTAATATGTTCATGATTGTACTGAAGGAATAAACAAGCTATTTTCAATTTTCCAACAGATGTATGTACAAGGATTGTCACGAGAACAGTTAGAGCAGGTTGCAGTAGAGCTTCTCAGCAGAAACCCAGATGCTCACAGTGATCTCACTGTGCCAAACCAACCTGAGGAAGTGACTGCTTCTCGTGAAGTCCCTTCGTGGTGCAAATGTCTGCAATGTGTAGAGATGCTAACTGATGCGGAAAAGAAGTGCTGCACAAACAGGGTGCAACAATGTGTAACTTACTCGGATGCATTTAGGGATATTTGCCTTAATGCACACATCTTGGGTGTAAATATGCGCAAGGGAGAGGATGATCTTGCTTGAACCAACAGGAACTACAGACATTATGCTTACAGAAATTTTATTTACTTGAAGTTTGGTCGCCTAGGTAGAGGAAATAGAATGGTATTGCCATCCTGTTGCATCTCAAAGATAAGGGAAAGATTTCCATATGTGGATGGACAATATGTAGGATTCAATCCTGGCAACTACCTCATCGATTAAGAGAGAAAACAGTTTGAAAAGAAACCATATTGCCACAGTCGTAGTGATAAATTTGTAGTAATTGTTAACTTAAGTGGGGTGATGGCGGCAGAGTGGGGTGAGGGGTAACGGGTTGTTACTCCAAGCAGTGAAACATTGTTGAAGGTAAACTGATTACTTCATGGTTTGTGATAGGGATTTCAATCCTATTAACAACCTTTCGTAGAGTGATGGTAATTTCTTTTCTTATGTATATAGACAGTAGTAACCTATGTGGGATGATGGTGGGTGGGGCTGTGGGAGGCGTTTTTGTTACTCCAAGCAGTGAAACATTGTTGAAGGTAAACTGATTATTTCATGGTTTTCAAGTTTATAGAGAGTGTTAACCTAAGCAGGGTGGAGGGGAAGGGGTGTTATTGTTCTTCCAAGGAGTGAAAGAAGTTTGCAAATTATGCTGAAAGGTAAAATATTTATTTCTTGTTTTGAAAGGTATGAAAAGACACGATCAGGGGAAAAAGTTAGAATGTAGGTGGCAAATAGCAAATGCAGATCCAAATAATACAGATGTGAGCACTCCAATAAAGGTATAAAAAGTTCAAATTTAGTTGATGACAATGTATTCTCTTTTCTTTCTCTCAAAAAATGAAGTATTATCACAGCCATTGTGATGTGTTATAGACAGTTAAAAACCATGAATGCTATCAGACCAAGTTGCCAAGCTTGTACTACTTTTAATTTTGATAAATGACCTCTTAAACAGCTGAGTTTCATCTATTACAGGGGCTGGACTACAGTAGGTAGTCTAAAGATACTAGAACGTCATAACCCTACTAAAAGCCCCATTGACTTGCATGTTAAACCATTACAATAATATGTTCGTTAGTCTAGATAGAAGTTCTGACTTTATGCTACTCACCACTGGATAAGACTACAGTTTGCCACCTCAGATGCATGCAAAACTCAGTGACAATACTTAAGACTTTAAGGCATCAATCAAATGACATGTTTACAGTGTGTTACAAGGATAAAATAGTATTGAATGTAATCCAAGGGCTCTGTTTTTGACATGAAAATCAAAGAACATGCTTTGCTTGACTTGTAACATAGTAATAATAAAGTTGATCTAAATTAAATGAACGAGTAAAGTAGGGAGTCTTTAAATAACTCTTTAAGTGTAGTAAATTTAGCACACATCAAGACTTAACTTTATATAACATCTCTCCGAGCCATTAAGAGTGCTAATCAATAACAAATCAAGTGAAATAAAACTGCATCTCGTTTCCTAAATTAACCATTGTAGCTTAGGAATGCCCCATGTCAGCTGAATTTGCAAATCTAAGCTGGTACTGTGCAAGTAAAACACTCATACTAGGCTTTGGAGCACTGCCAATATTTGGTTTGATGATTTTTGGGTGATCTTCAGGTAGGACTACTCTGGCCAATAAATGGCACTGATTCTCTTGTCTGAGCAGAAAGACAGTTTTCATCAATTCAGGAATGTAATCAAAAGCCTTAGGCACTTTGACTTTTTGAGGCCCCATTGTTTTGATCTTTAACTATACTTTGCCAGATACATTGGTTTGCAATGTGATACTTGTGATCGATAGCAGCCAGTAGCATTCTAGTTACATATCCATCATAAGAATAAGCACAACATTTATTGGCATACATTAGCATATGATTGTGAAATGATTCAAGAGACCAGTATGCTTGAAATTTTTGTAATATGGAAAAGTGTTAAGAAATTGCTTCTTGAGTATGGAAGAGCTAAGAGCTTCATGTGACGGTGATCCCTTCTTCAGATAAGGCTTACTATGGTCGTTTTCACATAGGTGGTGATGACTACATTCACCAGGTGTACCATCAATTGATAACAATTACTGGTGTTCGTCTACAATGTGGTGGAGAAGTGACAGCAAAATTGACTTGATTGTGATATCATTACCACCGCACTCTTTAGTGGAGTACCAGAAATTATTACGTTATAGCAGGCATACATAAGTGCAGATCGGTGTTCTCTTTGGTATTTGCTACGTTAGAGAGTTTCTTGACAAGGTTCTTTGCCCCATGCCAAACATCCACTTGATGAGAAATTCCATCATATATTGTACACATTTTTATTAGTTGTGCCTTTATCAAAACATGGGCATCTGTCACTACTTCGCAGATTTTAAATTATTTCATTAGAAAATCCAATAATCTCTCAAATCCAACTCTTTCCATGTTTGGACTTTTCCCCCTACTTCACTAACATCAACTACCTCTAAATGCAAACTCTTGGAAGAATCTTCATCCATGAAGCTGTAAGTACAGTATTGCGCACAATGCCCAGGGGAGTCTGTTCTAGCATCTCCTGCTACACATAAACCTCTGTCTTTAAGTTTGCAGAATTCTGCCTTTTGGACCTTCTGCCAAGTAGCTGTAACAGCTGGAGTTACATACAACCTTTGAACACGTAGAAATGTGTTGCTTACAAAAACAAATTTGGAAACTTTAAAATACAATGCCATTTTAGAATAATTGTTTCCTGAAATGGTTACAGCTGACGAATATTGAATGTTACCTGAAAAGATACCACAAAATCTGTTTTGTGAGTACCATTTTCCACACAAGGCCATCTTCACACTTCCAAGAAAAAATAATTGCTGCACCAATAGCACTCCATTGATAAGATATGATTTTAGTACAGTTTGTGTGTGTGCAGTACTCCCCATGTATTAACTTCAGCAGTTCTTACAATTTGTTTATAGATACAATACATTTCGCTTCCTCAATTATACCAAGAGTTTCCCCTGAGGGGTAGTTATCTGGAAGAGACTCTTCACTCTGTTTTTCTGAGGAGTCCATCTCAAGCTCTGGAGGAAACACCTCACTCTCTACAGTTTCATTAGGGAGTAACTCTCTGTGAAAAGAAAATCCAAAAATTCAGTCAACAGGTATATTAATAATAGATTATGGAAGCCTATTTGCATCAGTACTGTAATGTAAGTGCAGAGGCACAAAATTTCAGTCATGGTATCTGTATTTTTTTGTGGGGGTGGGGGGGGGGCAGTGTGCTAGCATTACCAACACCTGTAGATATTCAATTTCCTATGTTGTTTTTGCCCAAAACAGGGTACTCTTGGCGGTATTTGCTTTAGGCAGGGAAGATTGTAATGAATGTTTTGTATAGTTCTGGTATAAAGCATGGAATATAGGAATTTTCAATGGCCAAAATTGTTGACCTAATAAACCACATTTAGCAAAGTATTTAAACAGGATGTATACCCCAACTTCACTATGAAATAGGTCATACATGAAACCGTAGGCCTTAGCTTAGCTTACTCTAACTGATTTTCTTCTTCTTTTCTTGAAACTTTAAATGAGAATGAAAATAGTTCCTCACTTGACAGTATGGCTGGCTCCACACTGTACAGCAGTGTTTACTTGCAGGTTATATTCCATTTAAATTACACTGATAACTGTATCCATAGAAACTTCCATAGAGTAACTATGTGATAGTCTTTACTATATACTCACCCTTCATCAATACACAATAGTTCTTCTTCACCATGGGATAGGGCTGCAATACCTTCTTCATCACGGTGAAACGACCTTCAACAAAGTGTAATAAAAACAAGCAGTTGCAAGGGCTGTCAAAGCACACATTTCACTCACACCACTTTCTACTGAACAGAGCAACATATTTTTAGGTATAAGTCTTCATCAACTTTGGTCTGTTACGACTCCAGCACTTGAATACAACCAGCTAGGCAATGCATGCAAACTTGTGGTTAACTGGTGATCCACATACAACTCCTACTAATGTCATGAGAATATATCTTCAACGAGAATATATCTTGTGTGGGAGGGGGAAACCTGAAATTCGATCTAAACATTTTACACGTACCTGTTCTCTGTATGAGAGGATACACTGTCCTCAGATACAATCTTACAAGTTTCAAACTGAGAAATAAAGCCCTGGCAGTGGCACTACTTCAGTTCACCATAGTGGTCAATCAATTGTCCATAACTAAAAACAAGTCCAAAGAGGTCCCTTGACAGAATAAAACCTACACGAAGAAGTTAGGCCTACAGTAAATAAGAGGCTTTAGCAACCGAAATTAGGCCCGAGCCTATTCCTAATCAATTATTTGAAAGGTTCTTGGAATACTTATGTAATTGCTTCACCTAGATCGAGAGAAAGCAATTTTGTTTCAGTTATAGGCCTACATCAATGTATGACTTGTTCACCTATGGATGGAAGACCTAGGCCTATCAAACTTACATTTTTAAAAGTTTATGCATGCTGAAAGTTACGCACTTACCAGCAAAAACGACATGCAGCGAGATGACATTCAAGGAGGTGTTCACAATGTGTTGAGGAAACCGTTAGGTCTTTGTCACCTACCCCTCGACTTTCTTTAAATTCACCTCGTTTCGTCTCGAAGCCTTTTTACTGTCGAACCCACTCATCAAAGCGTCGGAAAGAAGAACCGATGTGGACCTCCGTTCTTTTAATTTCCGCATTAAATATCTAATTTACAGTAGCCTTTTGTCAATAATACAGTCACTCCCTGCATTGTGTACTGGACTTTCCCTATGTGAAACTGTACATGTAGCAGACTGCATACAGGCGAAAGTTGCCGATGTTCGTCGCGGTGATCATTCGTAAAAGTACAGAGTGACGTCACCTTCGTGACGTCAGAGAAATGTACTGTATCAAACTCTGACGTCCAGAAGAAATATTCTAAAAGCCGCTACGTCACGACCACGCCTCTTTAACCAATATGTATATGGGTATATATGTATATGTCTCAGGGGGGTGGGTCGGGTGTCGGAAAGAGGATTCTAATATAATGGCTTCTTTAATAGTGCAAAGCGTGGGCACAATAAAGTTACTGTCACACATGCATGTTAACCAATATGTATATGTGTAGTGTATGCGGCTGTGTACATTATACATATGTTGTCTATGTATATATGTTTATCGTACATGTGTCTGTATCTGAGACTGTATCTGTGGACTGTATTGGCCGCAAATTAAGCAACATGCAATAGTTGCTAGGAATGTTCAAACAAATACTTTCCTTGGAGGTCTCCGCTCTCCAAATTGTTCTCAGACATTCTTAATGGACACAAAATATGACTGAATGTCTAGTGAGGTAATTTTTCTTCCAACGAGGTAATATAACCGTTTAAGAATATTGACCAGGGGTGAGGTGACCATTTTTAAATATATGGCATATATGGGCCAATACAGCATACTTTAATCCTTCTACATAACCTATATTAGTTGCATATAACAAGTTTGAATATAACTGGACACCCAAAAATCTCCCGTAGCAACGTAAACACCTTCGAAATTTAAACGGGTTGGTAGGGGGGGGGGGGGGGGATCGGAGTGTTTGAAAGAGAATATAAGAAAGTATATGATGTATAGGCTTTTGTCTCACTTGCATTTTTTTCATGGGGCCTTCCCGTTTGTACATGGTGTAATGCCTTCCAAATTGTTAAATTTAAGAACAGGTTTTATGACAACTAGCCTAATATATTTCAATCATACTTTCCCAAGCGTGGCACAATTCCCTAAGCGTGGCACAATACGGATCATATGTATATATGTGTGTGTATAGTGTACGCGGCTGCGTGCAGTACACGTTGTATATTATCGTTACGTCTGTATCTAGCCGGTAAGCAATAAGCCCTACCTACAAGTTGTTTTTCATTCTATATATTAATCTTCGTGGCATTGTTCCACTAATTTTGAGGTGAATGTTTGTAAAACGTTTCCATGTTTGAATTCAGAGTTCAATAACATTATCTACAATAGAAAATGTTCAATAGAAATGAGCGTGGAACACATTTCTGGCGTCAACATGTGTCATTTATTTACACTTGCTTTCTATCGCTGCAACAGAAACATTTGCAGCAATGAATAAGAGAGGAAAGGGAGAGCAAAATCGTTATTAAGTTGTCGCATTCCTGCAGTAAAGAGTGCACCGTCTCAACTACAAATTTATAAATATATACTTTGTACCCCGTAAAACGTGTTTGGTAAAGTATGTTCTTTACTTTGAATCTTTTACTTGCAATTGTTTACATTTGATTTTAAACCCCAATACAAAACCAGTATATCCCGCTCCAAAGGTTTGCTGTTTTGGCCCCTAATATGCCAGGTATTCAAATATGGTCACATTTGATACAAAACAAATATTGTATTTGTATTACCACCCTTGAGGAAAGCAACATTCAGTTATTTTATGTCTTATAATTAAGAAGGTATGAGAACAATTGGAAAGTAAAGACCTCCTGGAAGGTAATTTTTGTAAACTTCTGGCAGTTATATATAGCGTGCTATAATTTGTGGCATATGCAGACTACCTTTCATCAATTTAGCCACCGACAAATTGCTCAACGGGCAAGTATTAGCTTTGAAGTTATGTTTTCAGGATCACCGCCCTATAAGTGTGTAATACATGTGCACACAATTGTAGCAGTGTTATACATATGAGCTGTTAATGCTACCCTAAAACTGTGGCTTTCTAGGCATTAACCCATCATTTCATGCTCACGACCCGACCTATAGCCAGATTGTTTAACAGGTGAGTTACAACTCCCTGATTTAACTAGTAATTAGCTAGGAAGCACATTAACGCAGGAGGATCGCCATTCTTTTGGAAATTTTCCAGTTCATATACTCCCTTAATGGGGTATAAGAGAATGTATAGCAAACGCTGATACGTGTGCGAAAATTATCAGAGGAGAAAACAACCTCCCCGTGTGAAAAGAAAACAAAGAACAATAAGAAAGCAGACGTTAATTCAGTAAGAGTATACTATTACTTTCAAACGTATATAGTATCAGCAGGGAGTTGTTATGCAACTCCCTGGTTTTAGTCAGCCATACATTTCGTACGCTATTCGCGGTCACATTATTAACCCTCCTGTTGTAATGTAAGCAGCTTTGACCGCGTTTGAAAACAAGCGCGTTTTTTTCATGCTGGTTTTGCTGTCGTTTTATTGGAGCAGCGACTGATCAACAGATGAGGGTTGTTCATTGCGGTTTCACAAATTTTCTACAATAAACCAATTGGATGCACTGTTCTGTTTGATACAGTATAAGGCAGGCCGTATCGTGTATTTTCATTGTTGTATCTGCATATGCATCAAGAAGCAGATAAACCAAACACGTACCATACTAATTGGAAATAAATAATAATAATAAATAATAAAAAACGTCAGGCCAACTTACTTTAACACATAAATAACTATACATAAAAAAGTTAGACAGACAGATGAGGAGACCCGTGTATGTGTCTTCTCATCTGTTTTCTCATGATTCCAGCGGTAGTAATAAGAATATCGATCAGCCATGCCAGAGAGCCAAACTTAATTCTTTGTGAGGGCGAGCTGTTTGTTGAGGTATTATGATCGAGGGCCCGCAACGTGAATTACGTAACTTACCAAAATGAGCAACCACGAGGAAATTTGCTGATACTCTCATAGAATTAGCTTGAGGAGTTTTGTTGATTTGACGGCTGCATATATATATATATATATATATATATATATATATATATATATATATATATATATATATATATATATATATAGATATATATATATATATATATATATATATATATATATATATATATATATATATATATATAGATATATATATATATATATATATATATATATATATATTATAACTGAACAAAGTATGAGAAATACATTGTGAGGTACATATGGTTGTATGTATGTGCAAGCCATGCACATTGACGTTGACAGATATATGCTGTATTAGAACAGTGTCAGATATTCAAATATGGTCATCTTTGGTCAAATCCTTTACATTTTTTATATTACCATGTGCACCCTGAAGGAAATTTACCTCACTGGACATTCAGTCATCTTGTATGTCCATTTACTAGAATTTCAAGAGAACACTTTGGAAGAGTTAAAACCTCTCTTTTTGAAAACTTGTAGCAAGTACTTTAGCATGCTATAATTACAGACGAACATATAATGAACCGAATAGGCAGATGATTGTCTCGGTAAAAATTACCCGTGGGTATAAATTAAATATGACGTATATGGGCGTTGTAATCATACCGTAATCACGTTTTTTGTATTTTTTGAAATTTCCGACGCTTAAGTTAATATTAATCATCTCTTAAATTCCGAATCTTTATTGAGTCAACGTAAGCGAAGTTGATGTAATCATGCTGTACTGACACTCGTGGTATGTGTATGCTCTGCGCTCGACGCGTAAGTGAATCGTAATCTTCCCGTAAATTCCGAATTCAGTGGAGAATACATTCAACGTAAACGAAATGCGTAAGTTGGTGTAATCATGCTGTAATCCCGTGGTGTGCATGCTTCGGAATTTCCGACGTGTATATCCTAAACATGCCGTACTGTGCCTGTTTCAGGTGAACGAAAATGACTTAAACTTGACGTTTAAGGATTTCGTAATCAATACGTAAACGCTGAAATGAACGTATTTGGGTATTTGTAAGTTAATTGTAAATATACAGTAAATTTTTAACTGCACTCGTTTCAGCAAACGTAAATGTTGAAATTTTGTTCATGAGATGCAGTCGCAGGGTTATATCATCATCGGAAAGATTGACATGAGAATTGTGTCCAGTGTTTTATTTCATGGAACAATTAACGTTAACGTCATGCTTAAGTTTGGCGTAAGTTTGTTGTAAACGCGTTGTGTCTATGCTACGAGTTTCCGATGTGTAAGATAATCGTAATCCTGTCGTAAATTTCTTCGTGGCGAGATTAAGGTCAACGTAAACGTGGAGAAGAAATAAGTTTTAATAAATACGAAAGTAATTATTAACTTCCGATATGTAAGTTGTCATAAACGTAACGGAAATCTGTTGTTCCGTGTTTACAATGTTTAAGGATGCGTAATCACATCGTAAACGCGTTGTTCCAAAATGTACGGGTTTCCGATGTTTAAGGTGACCGTAAGCAAGACGTAAACATCCAAGGACTGTGCTTACGATAACTTAAATGCGTGTCTTTTTCCCGTGAAGGTCACTGTCACGGGGTCTTATTCCAGTAACCTTCCAGTACTATATTTCAGAACAGAAACTGCAAGTTTAAACCTGTAACACTTTCAAATCTTGTTACAATATAGGGACAATAATACACTTATGAAATAAAGAGATAAAGCATGTAAACTGAAAGTGTAACATTCAGTAGAGTACTAATCTACTAATATATATTTCATGAAGCTAAGTAATATGGCGATAATCATAGTATATAATACAAAGTTCATAGTTTCATATAACTACGTCTGAGTGTCTCTTACCAGGGATTTTAGAATATACATTTACATTACAATTAATGGTAAACGTCATCGAGAGAAAAAAATTAAAAATGACAATGTGCATTGGCCATCTGAGTAAGACCTTACATTTACAAAGTTATTTCTGGAAGATTTAAATATGCAATCGTCATTAACAGAAATGAGTGAAATAAAATAAAATGACTAAAACTTTTCTTCATGTCTATGTTCGATTCTCTACGAAGACAAGTTGTAAGAAGGTCACCAGGTGGGTTAGATGAACACATAGTACTTAACAAAATAACATGGTAACATGGAGTGTATCATAAACAAATCATGGGGTAACTAGCTAAGTGAATTTACATATGATTAACTGTTGCTTGTATACTGAGGAAAAAACCACAGTGTGAAATTACTTTTGGGAGCGGTAGTTTTAGCGTACCGCTAAGAATAAATGTTACATGAATCCCATAAAGTATAGGTTATTATAGTTATAAAAGGTTGAGCAGGTTGAGAATGTTCTCCAACAAAGCATTGTCCAAGACCTTTGGTATAACGTATTGTTTATTGTCGTGATATATGGTTGTGGTCATACAAACTCCTGATAATTGTGCGCATACGTTTGAAAAGGGCGGGGTTGCGGAGTTACACCATGAGGAATGGACTAAATGGCGTAGTGTTAACAGTCCCGACTGAACAAATCCTTCCCATCCCTCTCTCGTTGGAGGTGGGGGTTTTCCTCTACCACTCATTTTCGTTGTGTGCACATTACTATTTAGAATAACAGTATTGCATACATGTGATAAAGCCAAACAATAATGGCGGGATTAGCTACTGGACAGGCCTTTACAGTTCTGTTAGATTCGGGGTCTATATCTGCAAATCAAGGTTCATATTTTCATGTTGATATGGATTGCAGCACTATATAACTAGGTAAACGTACTAAAGCGAGTTAGACTCCTACTATAAGCAGTACAGTGAAACAAAGCGATTAACATGCTCACGTATATGTGTCCATATAGGTAGCCTACATTGTAAGGTTACGTGTGTTAACAAATTACAAACACTATAACTTTCAAAAACATTCACTCCAGTTTAACAATCTCAAGACTAGATTGTTATGTAATATTGTTAGAAATGTGACTGCATCTTGCTGTTTGTTCATTTGGTTCAGTTTTAATTAAGTTAAATTCTTCCTAACAAAACCATCATAACGCAGGCATTTGTAACAACGTTCCAATTTATCTTATCATTACTTTTTTTTTTTTTTTTAGGGAGGGGGCAGGTTGGGTTGAGTTACATGGCGAAGATATCTGAGAAGTGTTCTTCATCTGCATAGATTCACGTCTACACATGTTTATCTGTAGCCCTATCTACTTCACGAGAGTAGAGGAAAGATACGCAGCTTAACATACCATGTCCCAAAATCAAAAACTAAGAAAATGAACATGGGGTGTGATTTGATTTCTAAAAGCGAACAGGGAGGAGGGGGCAAACCTAGGGCAGTGGATATAATATATGATTAGGAAATTATTTAATCTTTAATTGATCGTCGAGTCGTCAGAGTAACCAAGATGCAACCGAAATTTGGATGACAGGGGATGGGGTGGAATCGGAAAGCTTGCGATCGATATGAGCAATACGATTAAATACCACACAATAATATAATGGTTACGACGTATTAAGATTTTTCGTACGTATTATAGAAACAAACATGTAATTCCGATAGTAAACGAGATAGATCGTCGTCAACATGCTTCAATGAGTGTTTTAAAGACCGCACGATTAATATTTTAGAACATACGTCTTCTATTTCATGCCATTAAAAGGGGGAAGATTCTCATATTCATCCAGCTACCGCAATGACAGTGTTTAGGTTGGTGCTTTAACTTTGATCGCCAAAAGATGTTAGGACACATAACAACTTTGAAGTGCAATTTTGTAGTGTGTAAATGAATTAAATATGGTATGTCTCTTCAATTAATTTATCGCTAGTGGCATTTAAATATTTATGGAATGGTAGAGGTAAAGGAAGGGCTTTAAAGAGAAGGGGGTTGTCAAAGGGATCGTTGAAGTGAACACCCATTATAGGAGCGCCTGTATGAGCCTCCTACAGAAAGAACATGACAAGTTAAGACTTCAGCAAGGGTGCTTTCTGAGGTATGATTACACAATACATAATACACATGATTTGGTGTGAAAGCAAGATTGTGCTAATTTATATTCTTGAATTTTGTGTAAATGTTCAGAAACGTGCGGCAGGGGAGGTTACTTACCAAAATAATTCCCCGACTGACTGCACAGATGGAGTCCACATAACAGTTGTTTAAGTTGTTATCGTGTAACTGGCACTTTCCCACCATTTAACACAATCAACCAAGTAATGATTAATCTCTTTATGTTTATCACTTTAGCCTACACATATTAACACACAGTTAACATATACTCTGCAAGGTCTGCCTGCCATCCGTCCCCACCGAACATTGGCTATTACGGAGGTGGGGAGACACTATCAAATGAGAGCAATATTTTGGGTCCATGGATTGGGTCGAGGGTAGACTTTATGAAGCTTTGTGATATGGTGGGGCGGGGGAGGGGGGGGGGCGGCAACCCTATCGGCAAGAAATTTCTAACACTAAACAACGATCATACTAAAGTAAATAATAAAGCACATTTAAGAAACCAGTCAACGGACCATCAAATAACGATGGGTCAATAAATACTGAATATAAAATATCGCCATTTGTGAAAGAATTACTCATAACTTGTTGGCATGCTGGCCAATTGCTGGAATATGCTTGGATATATTAAAACATCTTAAAACAGTGCTTAACGTTCACTCAATTGTGCTATACACTGAAAATAAACGTAGTATCTTTGAAAACACGCATTCCCTGTCTTTCCATTTCTTCACAACTTTCAAGAAAATATATTCATCCAATTCATTCAAGTTTATCATAGTTCACTTATGAATGTCACAAAGCAAGAGAATTCACAAGTCATGCACTGCCAAGTCGAGTGAAGAGCAACAGCTAGTGTCGCAACAAGTTATTCTATGACATGGAACGCCATATTGTCACTAATGGTGTAAAACTAATAAAGTCCTTATTAACGTACTAAGCCACGCAACATAAAGGCCAGGTCATGGAGCGTCGAAATAACTCCATCGTAGATATATTTGTATATATTAGTATTAGCCACATTGGCACGAATATGCTCAACTGTCTCAATGTCAGTTTTAATGAAGATCAAATTTAAAATAACCGTGCATATTCCAGTCTGCTTTGCATTGCGTATAAAAAGCAAAAACGAAGCTATTCAAAAGACACAAATTGTTCATAAATATTTTAATTTTGTTAAATCTATTCACTGATCGATAAATACAATCATGATATTGATAAAAAAAAAGTTAACTCTTATTCATTTATAATTCCTGGAATTTAATTTGATTTAAAACTGCAAACGAAAGGTATATGTTTTTTCTATAATTATATATGATTTTGAAGCTTAAGTAAGGTTATATAATGTCGAAGTAAATACTGCATGTTTCAATTTCTTGACGGAAAACCAATATGAAATAAAATGTAATTTAATAAAAGAAAAACAATACTATTAAGCACTTACAAAGCAACGAACTATAGCTAAAAAGACAAATTTATTCTGAGATATTTTAACAAATGGATTATGTTGCACCATGATTTTATATCAGCATTTAACGTCTTATTACCTTTATAATTAAGAAAATAATTTCAAATTGTCTGATTCTGTAGCGCTCTGGATTAGTGTTATAATCATAAGCTCTGAGAAATAAATGAGATACACATTTCGGTTTACATTTCTAGTTCTCTTAAGAAAGACACTATGCAAAAAAGGCAAAACTTGAGAAGCTTAGACGAGCAATGATAAGAAAAGTAATAAAAGTACGTAAGAATTCAAAAGAACATATGAGGCCTCACTATAACATGCATGGTATGTTCTATCGCTGAGTTATCACCATGAAATAATTGTTATATGGATTTAATAAATGTTCTTTAATGTTATTTATAGAAAATATTTGTTCAATTCTCATGAATATGTCAAGAACTTTACCACATTGAATATTATAAAGATATTAAAATAATATCATCTCCGATGCGGGAGGTTATTTATATCACTTAGGTTTGATCACGAGAATTAATTATTGGTATCATTTTCTCCACGCATTTAGACGTCTTACGTTTCTTAAGCTCCTCTTAATCCTCAGACATTTATTGTAGTTAAATAGTCACCAGCATACTTAAAACATCAAACATGACTTTAAGAAGAATTGTAAGGTTGATATTTATAGTTGCAAACAAGTAGAAACATGTTGATTCCGATGTAACTTCCTAAATCTATTCTTATTTGTTTTGTTGCAAGAAACAAAACCTATTCAGGTTTTCGGGAAGTTCACAATCAAAATATTTTTGGAATGTTCTTTTGATAATAATTGGATCATGACGTCAATCTTCTTTATAAAATAATGTTCATTTGTTAATCCAATTTTATGATGACTAAATTATAACTCACCCATGTCAATATTATGCCCTATTATTCACATCAAACTGTTTGCCGTTGTAATTCTTTACGAACGTGTTACATGATACTATAGAATATTTTTGATGTTTAAAAATTTAGACAAGCATGAACGACAAAGAAAAAAAAAACAGTATTATCGAAAAACAAGTAAAGTGTGAATTGGAACGAACACATTCATTTCATATTGAGCTTCAGGGAGAATTGAGCTCATAACATAATTGAAGCCCCTATATTAATCTACCGTCGAATCACATAGGTGAGTGGGTAATTTGTTTATTCAAATAATGAAATAAAAGATAAACAAACGAGTAGGAACAGGTTCAAATGGACCGCTACCCCCATCACTTTGATAAATGGGGACAGGAGTGTATCTGGCAATTTACATTTAACTTAGGGAATCGATGCACTCCATGACAGTCATACCTAATCTTTCAAGCGGATCACTTATATTTACAGAAAGGTGTGTCAAGCATCAAACTATTATTTTTTTATTTCTTGTATACCTCAAAATGCTCTAGTATTCAATTTTCTCATTTTTTCAGAGGGGAGGGGGCAGGAAATGTCAAACTTGAAATGAAACACTGACACTCGTGTAGTCTAGGTAATGTAGTCATTTAGCCGTAATATATTTCTGGCAACCCGTCGCAGTCACTATATAATCTACATATGTCTACTAGTGGTGAATACTACAGTATTTTTCTGTCCCACACTTCTTTATAGCTTCCTAAGCCACTGTTACAACATTGGAAATTTGGCAGCTGACTATTGATATGTTATGGCTATGGATCTGAGATCACGTGACAAATAGTAGCTTCTGCTTTTTACACATGTATCAAGTACATGAGCATGTTGCCTCTTTTTGTTTAACAATGAATATTTATGTGACATTAAACGATGTTGAGGATCGATTATATTAAATAACTGATCTTGTCCAATACTTTGGGTTGTAGAGACTTGTCTTAGTACCTTATTATTAACCTAATTTATAATCTAAAATAAACCTGCTCCATTTTACTCGTGTCTGTTTTTAAGGGAAGGACCCCGCACTTAGAAAGGAAGCGGATTAACGTTCACAGAGACAAGACTTTTCCTTTGGTACACGTTCTATCCTAAAGGTTCTTGACCCTTCATATAACAGCCGAGAAAAGCCTAAAACTATGCTAGGGTAATATTGTAGCAAATTCAACATAAATTGAGCAAACCTGATACCAAACTTAATATGATTCATTAGTTCTTCTCACATAGAACTCAGTTGAATAAAGGTGCCTGCCAACATACCAATAATATAACAATAAATAACCATTTTGTATTTGTGCTGTAAATGCTACTTGTGTCTACTGTTTTTCAGTCATTCATACAATTTCCCAGTGGCGTGGGTTAAGGGTGGGTGGATAGAGGTCAATGCCCTCTCCTCTTCCGCCATGCGAAGGGAAATGGTTCAGTTTTGGACCTGCTTACATTCAGTCTGGGGAATATAAGACATGTCTGTTAGTTACACACCCTTTCAACCAAATAATTATTAACAAAGCTTGGCCATTAGACCTTATTATAGACTTAATGAATGTTCCAATGATGAGGTGTTAATGCCCAATTAAACTTTAAGCGGTTACTTATCAGGGACAAGGACCTCAAAAACCCCATACACGAGAACAAATTTATCCCCCACCTTTGATATCTTATACACGCCACTGCAGCTTTCTGCAATGAAGTAATGTGTTGAAAACTGAACTTATTTTATGGTGACACCTGAGTTTATATCAACATCAATGTCTCCTGTACTTGACAACGTATCGTCATCTTCTTATTCTGTTTCAAGATTTCGGCTTCCTCTCGAGACTATCCAGGTCTGCTGCCATGGGGAATCTCTGTTTGGAATAAAGTAAGATCAACTAGTGCATAATGATAACCGACATATCTTAACACTCTTATATCATTTATAGTACATCAAATAGTCACCAGTACTTCCAAGTTAACATATAAGACAGATTGACATTTTAAGATCATACAAGGTATGAGTTGCTGCATTCCAAGTCCTTTATTACCAGTGAGTGGATTATCAATTATTCTACGTTTTGCTGCAATTGACAGCTACATTTTAAATGAAACTTAGAATTGCATTGGCCTTGACAAGGTAGAAACATCAAATCTATCTCTGAACATCAGAGAGACACCATGTGTAGATTCAAATCAGCATCATGATCTTTGAAAACAAAAGTGCAAACTCACAGTCATGTAAATATTAAGAATCATGAATGAGTTTCAGATTGAAGCTGACATTGGATGGGGACGATCATTTAAGAGGAGCCGAATGATATATTACTTTTTTTGTCCTCCGTGGAGTGGTATTAAGAGAGGGGTGTCAAATTATGATTTGTTTATCAGTTTTGTGATTTAATTTATGTACAAGAACTTTACACATTGTTATTTAGTCTGGTCTACGATAGCCTCGTTGATTAAGAAGCTTTTTTAAAACCTATGATCGACCAAAACGTTCGTAAGTCGTTTACATGACATGCCATACCCTTTCTGTCAACCTTTCAATACTAAACACATTTACATTTTACGATCATATAAGGTTTGACATTCTGCTCTCCAAGTTCTTTATAATCAGTGAGTGATTTGGCAATTGACAACTTAGAACCACATTGGCGCTGACAAGGTTAATATATTCAAATCAATATCTGGAAAATATATAGGAATAGCAGAGTGACACAATATTAAAATTCTTACAAATCCAACTTTATTAATTAAGCAACTTCATATTTTTGGCGAGTGATATCATCAAATTTAAAATGTTAATTTTATTGTTTAGGGTTGAAAAATTGCAACATAATCATACTTATATAAAATGTAATACGCAACTACAGCAATGTTTTGTGTCTAAATAGTAAATGAATAAATATCTCAAGTTGATTGAATGGTCACGAGAGTCTTCGCCTGTTTTCATTGTTTCAAATAACAATAATAATCCACTTGGATGTTATTAATAACATTCGGAGTCACCCTAAATTTGCATAATCATTTGTTCATGTTTACTTAAATACAAATATGAACCTTTGGAACTTGATATTTACTTCAATGTATCAAAGTCTCACAAAGGTAACATTGTAATTATTTGGGTGCAATACCGTGGATATAATGGTAAGTTCTATGTCGGGATTAAACAAAATCCCTTGTTTTTGTTTTGTTTTGTTCTGTAGTGATTCAAACTTGCACGCTATAAGCATTATTTCTTTACCTGTTGCGATGACGGAAGCTTTCAACCTAAAGAAATTTAAAAAAAAATGGAAGGAAACAACGTAAAAATAAGATAAAACATGAAGGATGCCCCAACTCCTCCCCGCCCGCACAAAACCTCTCGTTCCTTGCCACAATGAATCCTAGTCGATAAAAAAAACTGCATATAAGCAATGAGTTCATTGCTTATGTTAAAGTGCAACTTTCTCTCAAAACACACAAACTAATGGTATGCATGTAACGAATGGCATCAATTTTGAATGAACTTCCTATCATCATAATTACCTTTAACTAATATAAGGTAGTTTATAATCACACATCATTAGTCAATACAAACCTCTCGAACTAAACCATCTCATTTATAAACTATATGTTTTAGTGCGCTGTCACATATAAGAAACCTCAAACAATTAAATTAAACATAATAATTCACTGCTCTGCTGCTCGTGGTACCTATCATTCTTTCATCAACACTCTGATGCGACGATAAATTTGTTAACCATGATTTTAATTAGTTGTAATGTTTACAGTCAATAATACATGCGAATTAATGTTGTGCTCACATTAAAATACTACTATCCACATACCACATCCATCCTACCAAGTACTTAAAACGTCACATCTAAAAATCCATTAAAACATAATTGAAGTGTTGATATGTCATAGTGGTACAAAAAAGGTAAGTCTGGAGCTTTTACTGTTTCGGATGTTCATATTCAAGAGATTTAGCTTTCAAGTGTAATGATACGTATTATAATCACACTGTTAAGGCTAAATAAAAGATCAGTTCAGTTCCTCGGTACAGGTTTTTATTACTATGTTTAAATCCATCGTTTTGGCATTGAAATACTTGGTTATAAAATAAAAGGTGATCTCATATCAACAACAAGTTTCCAGTAAAGAAAACAATTTCCCCTTACCAAATTTGTTATGCTTAAAAAAAAGAGCGCAGGGAATCCCCTCCATACAGTTACATGCCTTTAAATGTATTACATATGAAGCAGCACAATAATAGATCGCAAGCTAACCCTGGCTGAAGTTCATACGGCCACATATACTTAAGCCGACATTTAACTTAACCTAATACAACAAGAAGTTTCTACTACATACGGGGAAGTCCAATCAGCATAAGGTTAACATCTTTATGGAGACTTGACCTTTAGATATTTCGCTGGGTTTGATTTCTGCATACCTTAAATGAGCATTTACCTATTCCAAATTGTGAAGCAATCTTACTTTTCATTTGGGTAATCTGACAGGCATATAATCTCTTTTTGAAGGTAAACTCTCAAGATAAAGGACTTTGGATATATTGACCTTGTGGACCAGAAATGAACTGTGACCTCCTTCCGAAATAATAGGGTTCGTGTACTCACTATATCTTGTTTACAAGGTTTTTGACTATAATATTTTAAAATGTGATCTTTGCTGACCCCAAATGACCTTGACCTGCACACAAAACATTACGATTATTGTACTGGTTATGGGGAAGCCATATGTCACGTATGATAATTACAGACGTTACCTATCTTGATATATCATGTTTACAGGCTAGGGCGCCACACACATACGCTTGCACACAAACTTTACTTCATAGGTTACTTGCCTGACAAGTAACCAAACAGTAAGTTGAATTAAGAAAACTCTGAATGTTAACGAGTTTTGCCTACTATTATAAGGAATCTTTTATCATATCATACCATATGACTTCATGTTATTCCACCGGGTCTTGTTTAAGCCGTACCATGCCCACATGTATATAAAATGTTTATTGTTGGAAGTATTTCGTGTTTAAAAAAAAACAATGTTTAAAAGTACAAATGTTTACATGTTTACAATAGAACACGTGCTTTAATGCTATTGATTTATAGCTATTAAATATGGGATGACACAGGAATTTCACATAACATATGTATATGTATGTATCATTCTGGTCGATTTACAAAATGAAGTAGAATATTTACTATTTGCATATCATTACCTCTTGACGATATTCTGCATCCGTCAATTCATCTCCAATTTGTTTCGTCTGTAAATAACAAAATTTGAATATCAATTTTAAGGTATGAATGGAGTAAACAAAAATATAACTTCCAAAAGCAAGACATACTGCTTTTAATATTTTTTATTTTTTTCCTTGTAAAAAATAATAAATATTCTCTAGCAGGAATAATGAAGATGTTGCCCATGAAATTGATGACAGAGATTTAATTTCAAAGAAGTGATCGTATTGTTTTTGGAGATAAAAAGAATGTTTCTCAAATAATACTGCTTCAAATATGTTAGCTATTTTCCCTGTTAAATTATAGTGTTGTCCAACAGGAATGATATATTCTGATGGCAAACCAGCTGCTGTATCCGTTTGTGAGGAATACAAATGTATCGTTAGCTATATCATAGAAAGTAGGATCACTTTTTTGCATATGAACATTGATGCCTGAGATTTTATAGCAAGGATTAATCATCTTTTGGCATTAATCTTCGTCATAGTAATCATCTTCTTCGTAATCATCATTATCATTATTAAGAACAGAAGTTATGACTGTAAATAATTTACCGTGAATCAGGTTACAAAATATTTCAACAATAAAACGCATTTTTATTTCATATTACTCTGCATTGCATGCAACTTGAATATTATTGTGTACTGTAATGTTTGGCTTTTCAAATATCCCTACTACACAATGCTCCAGCTTCTTGTTCAATTAATATATTTAATTTTTCTCCGGCGATAAACTACATACAACAATTAGCTGTACAATGTTTCCGGTCCGGTAACGAGATAAATTTACCACTAACAATATAGACGCCCGTGTAATTTCAGTTCGATTCCTAACATTATAAGTTGGGATCATCACCACCACGATAACCGCGACCACCAAATCCACCATCGCCACCGCCACCACCAC
Source organism: Apostichopus japonicus (assembly GCF_037975245.1). Lineage (NCBI taxonomy): Eukaryota > Metazoa > Echinodermata > Holothuroidea > Aspidochirotida > Stichopodidae > Apostichopus > Apostichopus japonicus. The sequence continues at coordinate 39,234,694 of NC_092576.1, forward strand.
TATCACCACCATCACAATAATCAACATCACCATCGTCACCACCACCACAAACCACCAACATCATCAGCACCACCACCATCATCAACATTATCATTGCCATCAACACCATCATTACCACCATCACCATCATCGTCATCATCACCACCACGGTCACCACCAAGATCACCATCACCACCATCACCACCACCATCACCATCACCATCATCATCACCACCACAATCATCAACATTATCATTACCATCATCACCATCATTACCACCATCATCATCACTACAATCATCACCATCATCATTACCATCATCACAATCGCCATCATCACAATCACCATCACTATCATCGTCATCACCATCACGATAACCACCAAGATCACCATCATCACCGTCATCATCATCACCACCATTATCACCACCACCCATCACCATCACCAACTTCATAATCACCATCATCACCACCACCATCATCACCATTATCATTACCACCACCATCACCATCACCACCACAGTCATCACCATTATCATTACCATCACCATCATTACCACCATCACCATCATCACCACCATCACCACTACAATCATCACCATCATCATTACCATCATCACAATCACTATCATCACCATCATCGTCATCACCATCACGATAACCACCAAGATCACCATCATCACCGTCATCATCATCATCATCACCATTATCTCCACCACCCATCACCATCACCAACTTCATCATCACCATCATCATAATCACCATCATCACCACCACCATCATCACCATTACCATTACCATTACCATCATCACCACCATCACCATCATCATCACCACCATGGTCACCACCAAGATCACCATCATCACCGTCATCATCATTACCATCATCATTACTTCAATCATAACCACCACGATCACCATCAAGATCACCACCAAGGTCACCATCATCACCGTAATCATCATCACCACCATTATCACCACCACCACCCATCACCATCACCAGATTCATCATCACCATCATCATCATTACCATCATCATTACTACAATCTCCACCATCACCATTATCACCACTAACATAATCTTTACCAATATTATCATCAACACCATCATCATCACCACCATCATCACCACCACCACCACCATCATCACCATCATCATACTTCCACAACCACAATCATCATAACCACAATCATTATAACCATTACCACCACCATCATCACCACCACAATCACCACCTTCATCATCACCATTATCGTTACCATCATCACCATCACCATCATTTCCGCCATCACCAGCATCGTCATCATCACCACCAAGATCACCATCATCACCATCATCATCACCACCATTATCACCACCACCATCGGCATCACCACAATTATCACCACTACAATCATCACCACTATCATCATCATCATCATCATCATCACCATCATTACCATCATCACCATCTTCATCACCATCTTCATCACCATCTTCATCACCATCATCATTATTACCATCATCATTACTACAATCTCCACCGACACTATAATCACCATCATTACCACTATTATCATCTTCACCAGTATCATCATTAACACCATCATCACTACTATCATCATCTTTACCATCATCATCATCATCACCATCATCATACTACCACCATCCCCATCATCATCCCTACCGCAATCATCAGCACAAAACATTTTGAAACTTTAGCAATAAAACTTATGCTTTCACTATCGCTCAAGCAATGCACGCAAATTGAATATTTCAATGTGTTATTATTTTTCATACGAAGTCGAGTACATGTCACTGCATCTACAAGACACATAGTGCAAACATGTTTGTGTTCCGTGCTAACATTAAAGATTCACCTTCATAATTAGCAAATTCCCTCCAAGTTCTCTTCAAAACGTTTTATTTCATCCGACCCGTCAATCCCTAACCATAACTTCCCCCAACCCCTTGACCCCACCAGTGATGTCGTTGTGGTGAGGATGTTTACTGAAACATTTACAGATTGATTAATCCAGATTCATTGCTCACTCTTCTACTCTCTATTACAGTATAAACTGACAGAACCGTATATCTGTACACAATGTCTACTGTTGTGAGAAATATATCAGATAACAAACACCTCTTGTACCGCCTATTCAAAGTGCACTTCTTTTCAAAAGCATAGGGAAGCGGCACTGTTTATTTGTGACCAAACGTTGGTATACCTCAAAACCCCTTATATCTACCATCGATGACATATCACACAATGAAGTTAGTAAACATGCTTAATTATATTTTAGTTAGATGTTACTTCTGCGTCACTTAAATCGCAGAACATAAAAACTTCTGAGCTGTTTCCGCCATGATATAGTTAAGTGGGTGCAATATAATAATAATCTCCACATTTTCCTTTGAAATGACCAGCATTGGTTTAAAATAATTTCCAGTCGGTGGGTTACTTTTAGTGAGTTGAACCATCAAGGGTTCATATTAAAATAAACAATGGGAGATAATCACCGGGAAGAGTATAGAACGTCCAAATGTCAGCTTCCAACGACCAGACTGGAGATTTAGTTTGTAGTACCCTTCGCTTGATCCATAAGGCATCCAGAAAACTAAAATATAAGTAAAAAGAAAGCAGGATTAGGGTAGGTTATTAGTATCAACAATCAAAACAGATGATACAAGATAGAACGGCAGTCAATGTTATAATAGATGTTTTGATCAGGTCAAACTTTTATAGATTTAGGTACTGACGGATACATAGTAAACAGTTGAATTCCGTTTATTTTTCACGCAAAAGGCATCACTTTAAACTAAATAATTCACACATTATGCTTATTAGAGCGATCAGTGAAACTAATTTGATAGTTTTCTTTGATTGTTTGAGTCCATTAAGTTTCGTCTGAATACAAGATTGGTTACTTGAAGATTGAGGAAACGTACAAGAATAAAGGCCAAGGGGAGCAATCAGTTTGTCTCAGTGTTTTTCTCCAAAGCTAAATGTGTGATACCGACATAATTTTATCACAGAAATATATCTATAAAATGTCTGGTTGCATTCCAACACTAAACTATTTTTAATGTAGAATGGTCTAGTTACCATCATTCGAGACTTGAGAAGACGGTTAAAACATATTCGCAACTATTCAGCATTTGTCTTCTAATGTGCATTTATTGGATATATGTTTATAACATAAAGCATACACGAATTGTGTACAATGCTCATTTCAAACATTGTATGTGCGTTTGAAATGTAATTTATACCAAACCTTACACGGATCGCTTCAAATATGTTTCATTTTCAGTTACTGAAATTGAGATAGCAGATATCTGTAAATGTATTTTTTCCAATAATTTATAACAAGTTTTGAGTTAATGCATATTAACATTCTTTTTCAGATATCTTAAGTTTTAAAAACTGAAACGTCGAGTTTAATCTAACTTCATGTTTCAGATCTATCTCTGATAGTTATAACATCGCTTATAAACATCTAAAATCAAAAATTAACGATTTGAAAGCAATCATATAACCTGAGCATTTGTCCTTAAAGCGTGAAGGTTGCATACAATCCATGATCTATTATTGACAGATATCGGTAAGTTGATCATCGCTATGCTATTTGGAATATTCTAATGAAAATATGAGCAGGCTACATTTTACTTAATTTATTTTCACTTTTCACCTTTGTGCACAACCAGTGGTACCGCTTCCATTATTTTACCGCTGTGAGAATTCTTTCACGTTTGTACTCTGTATTATGTTGTAATTTTAATTTTTTCAAACCACACCGCAGGTGTTTCTATTGTATTTAGTCTAGAACGTCTTCAGTTGTAACTTTGGAAGTTTTTGCATCAGATTCAGGGCACCAGCTACGTCCATGTTGGAAGTCATTGTAATAAACATGTGTAGCCCGGGTGATTTATTATTCACTCTCACCAACCAACTACACTAGGACCCCCTCCCCTTTCCCATATCCTGTTCAAATTGTCCACAACGATTTAATCGACATTCAAAACACGTCATTGTCTTATCTTATTTTAGAGAGAAATTGTTCTCGTTGATGTTAACATATTCAATCTCCCCTCACTGTTATACTATGTAGTAGCCATTTGATTGTACTGTACAGGGTCTAGGCTTAATTTAAGTTTGTAATCCTTTGATCTCTCTGGGGTTTTTTTCTGTGGGAAAGTAAATGTTCGAAACGCTCAGTATATTACAAGAAACTTAAATGATTTATAAAAAAAAATCCAAAGCACTTTTTCAGCTGTGTCAATGATTTGTTAAATTACCTTCCTTCATCTGTGTAAAAAGAAGAAATGGTCTTATTCTGGCCGGTTTTAACAAAATCTAATCTGTATATCTTTAATGTTCCTGAATTACGAGAAGAATATAGAAACAACTATATGTACAGAAGAAGGCAAGATAACATAATCAATCCATAATTAGTCAATCAACATTTATTGTTACTTTACCTTTAACGTTCTTTGATATCAAGTTGAACAAATCATGCATCGGTGTATAAGGAGGCAGCAGACAGTCATGGAATCTGATGAATAAAGAAAATGAAACATGACTAACAAAGAGACAGAATCAGAGACTAGCTGGTGATTAGACGCTGGATTCAAATAACCTTTAAAATGAATCCTATAAAAAGAGATACCATTGCTAATTTCCATTTCCTACTATGTTCCAGCGGCACGATGTCTTAGCTTCTTGTTCGATTTGTCATTAACGACGTGCGCTTTATATATAATTACTCTCCGGTATATACCGCATATTTACACAGCTGAACAATGTTTGCGAGATATTTACAAAAACAATAATAACTATAAATATGCCCCTTTTACTTTCCGTTCGACACCTCACATCATTAATTTGATTGTTTTTTATGTCATGTGATACTTGGAGAATAGGGAGATCTCCATAACATCATCTTAATCACCCCATTCACCGTCACCAACACTATCACTACCACCATTATCACCACTATCACCATCATCAATACAACCTTCACCACCAAGATCACAATCACCACCACCACAATCACCATCATCACAATCACCATCATCACAATCACCGTCATCTTAATCACCATCATCATAATCACCATCATCTTAATCACCATCATCTTAATCACCATCATCTTAATCATCATCATCTTAATCACCATCATCTTAATCACCATCATCACAATCACCATCATCACAATCACCATCATCTTAATCACCATCATCTTAATCACCATCATCTTAATCACCATTATCTTAATCACCATCATCTTAATCATCATCTTCATCATCATCTTAATCATCATCTTAATCATCATCTTAATTATCATCCTAATCATCATCCCAATCATCATCCTAATCTTAATATTAATCATCATCTTAATCATCATCCTAATCATCATCTTAATCATCATCTTAATCATCATCTTAATCATCATATTAATCATCATCTTAATCATCATCTTAATCATCATCATCATCCCCATCCCCATCCCCATCCCAATTGCCATCACCACCATCGTCATCATTATAACCATCGCAATCATCTTCACGGTCATCATCGCCATTATTAACACCATCAACGTAATCATCACCATCACCATCATCACCATCGCCATAATCACTATCACTATTACCATCATCACCTCAGTCATGATCATCACCACAACTACAGTACCACCATCACCATCATTACAATCATCAGCAGCATCATCATCATCATCACTAGCATCATCATCATCATCATCATCATCATCATCATCATCATCATCATCATCATCACTATCACTATCATCACCATCACCACCACCACCACCATCACCACCACCATCCCCATCAACACCACCGTCATCATCGTCATCGCTATCGCAATCATCACCAACATAAACATCATCAGCATCACCTTTTCACCATCATAATAATCATCACCATCGCCATATTCATCACCGTCATCATCCCCACCATAAACACCATCACCGTTGTCAACACCACCACTTTATCACCACGATTATCACCATGATAATCAACATTATTATCAACATCACCATTACCACAAAAATCACCATCACCATATCATCATCATCATCATCATCATCATCATCATCATCATCATCATCATCATCATCATCATCATCATCATCATCATCATCATCATCATCATCATCATCACCAAATGTTACCACGATTATGATCATGATCATCACCATCACAGCCACCATTACCACATCACCATCATCAACACCATCATCAACACCATCACAATCATCAACACCATATTCATCACCATCACCGTCATCACCACCAACACAACTACCACCACCATCACCATCATCAGAACCATCCTCACCATCATTACTATCACCATCTCAATCATCACCATCACAATCATCACCACCACCACATCACAATCATCACCATCAATCTTCACCATCACAATCACCACC